>NW_007228359.1:0-122074 GCF_000164805.1 Carlito syrichta | reverse complement strand
CATGCCTGTAATTCCGGCTACTTGGAAGGCTGAGGTGGAAGGATCGCCGGAGCCCATCAGGTCGAGGCTGCGGTGGCCGGGAGCGGCCACTGCACTCCAGTCTGGGTGACAGAGTGAGACTCCAACTCAAAAAAAAAAAAAAAAAAAAAGATATTGGCCTGTAGTTCTCTTTCTTTGTTGGGTCTTTACCTCGCTTGGGTAGCAATGTGATGTTAGCTTCGTAAAATGATTTGGGGAGAGTTCCATCTTTTTCAGTCGCCTGGAATACCTTCAGTAGGATTGGTATCAGCTCCTCCTTAAATGTCTTGTAGAATTCTGCTGAAAAGCCATCTGGACCAGGGCTTTTTTTTCGTATGTAGTTTTCTAATTACGTAGTCAATTTCCTTGATTGTTATTGGTCTATTTAGGGTCTCAAGTTCTTCTTGTTCCAACCTAGGCAGGTTGTATGATGTGAGAAAGTCCTCCATTTCCTCAAGGTTTTCAAGTTTGTCTCTATACAAGTGTACATAGTAGTCTCCAATGATCTTTTGTATTTCTTCAGGGTCAGACATGACTTCATCTTTAGTGTTTCTGATTGTGCTTATTTGGGCTTTTTCTCTTTTTTTCTTGGTCAGTCTAGATAGGGGACCATCGATCTTGTTTATCCTTTCGAGGAACCAGCTTTTTGTTTCATTTGATTTTTTTTGTGTTATCTTTTTGTCTTCTATGTCCTAAATTTGGGCTTTTATTTTGGTGATCTGGATTCTTCTGCTGAAATTAGGGTTTTTGTGGCCTTGCTTTTCCAACTTCCTTAGGTGACTTGTTAGGCTGTTAATTTGTGATCCTTCCATTTTTTTCATGTCCATTTGGAGGGATATAAATTTCACTCTTACTACAGCTTTCATGGCGTCCCAGAGATTTTGGTAAGATTTTTCTTCATTTTCATTTGTTTCCAGGTATCTTTTGTTCTCCATTTTGATTTCATCATTGACCCAGGAATTGTTTAGCATCATGCTGTTTAGGGTCCATGTCTTTGTGGGTTTTGGGGGGACCTTTTTGGTGTTAATGTTTATTTTTATTCCACTGTGGTGCGAGAAGGTGTATGATAAAATTTCAGTCCCTTTAAATTTGCTTATGCTTGATTTATGGCCATGTATGTGGTCGATCCTAGAATACGTTCCATATGATGAAGAGTATAATGCATATTCTGTGGTCTTTGGATGGAGTGTTCTGTAGGCATCAATTAAGTCCATTTGGTCAAGGGTCACATTGAGGTTCTGGATCTCTTTGCTCATTTTTTGTCCTGATGATCTGTCTAGGGTTGTGAGTGGGGTATTAAAATCCCCAACAATGATGTTGTTAGAGTCAATATCCTTCTTTAGTTTTCCTATAAGTTGTTTTATGAAAGTTGGCGCACCTATGTTAGGTGCATATATGTTTAGGATAGATATTTCTTGTTGGTGGAGTGAATCCTTTATCATTATGTAGTGGCGCTCTGCATATTTTTTAATTTCTGAGAGCGTAAATAGTATTTTGTCTGAAATTAGGATCGCAACTCCTCCTTTCTTTTGTGTTCCATTCGTCTGAAAATTTGTTTACCATCCTCTTACTTTGAGTCTGTGCATGTCCTTTCTACTGAGATGGGTCTCTTGAAGGCAGTATATTGTTGCCTGTTGATATTTCATCCACTTTGCCATTCTATGTCTTTTTAGTGGTGCATTTAGTTCATTCACATTCAGGCTAATTATTAAAATGGGAGAGCTCATCCCTATCATAGAGTTCTTATAGAGTTGTTGTTCTTACACTTGGTTTTTTTTGTCTTTCTTTTGGTTTTGGGGTTGGTTCATGTGTATTTTATTCTTTTTCCTGTACTCTTGTGAAGAACGTTGTTCTTTTTTCCTTTTCTTCTGTGTTTAGTACTTTCTTAAGTGTTTCGTGTAGAGGTGGTTTGGTGGCAGCGTAAGTTCTTAGGGATTGTATTTATGGGAAAGATTTCAATTCTCCCTCACTGATGAAGCTTAACTTGGCTCGGTAGGTTATTCTTGGTTGAAATTGTTTATCTTTTAGGACTTTGAAGATAGGTCTCCAAGCTCTCCTAGCCTGCAGGGTCATTGTAGATAAATCTGCTGCCATTCTCATTGGTCTTCCATGGTAAGTCATCTGGTCTTTTTCTCTTGCTGTCTTCAGGATTTTTTCTTTTATGTCTACTTTGTTTAGGCAAATTATTATGTGTGTAGGAATTTGTCTTCTCATTTATTGTCTTGCAGGGGTTCTCTGAATCTCTTGCGTTTGTATTTTTGCATCACTGATTAGATAAGGAAAGTTTTTTTGAAAGATCTCATGGAAAGTTTGTTCCAGTGTGATCTCTGTCTCTCTTTCTGCCTCAGGAAGGCCAATTACTCTTAGGTTCGGTTTCTTCAAGCAATTGCTTACCTCTTGAAGGTTTTGTTCTGTCTTTTTGAGCTTATTTTCTGTGTTTTTCAGAGTTTGGGTTAGTTCTATATTTGGGTCCTCAAGCTCTGAGATTCTTTCTTCTGCTTGGGCAATTCTGCTTTCCATGCTTATCAGTTTGTTATTTATTTCATTCACAGCATTCTTTATTACTGTTATCTCAGATATCAGCTCCTTCCTAGTTTCTTCTTGTCTCTCCTCAATTCTTTTTAATCTCTCCATTAATGTCTTGATATCTAGGTTTGTAGTTTGAGACCAGTCATTCTGGGGTCTCTTCATTGTTTGCATTGCAGTCAGTTTTCTCAGTGTTTGTCTTCCCAGGGGTCTTCTTCTTTTGGTTTTTCTTCATTTCTGTAGATTTTTCTCTCTCCTTTTCCCTCCACTTCTTTAATTCTGTTTTTCAGTAAAGGTGGCATTGCTTTTACTTCTTTTAGTTCAATCTCCTGTTCTTCCTTATGAGGGTGCTCTGGCTTTGTTCACTTTTGAGGCTGGACTGTGGGTTGGGGGCTGTACTTTTTGCAGTTTTGAGGTTTAAGTGAGGGGGAACCTGTGATTCAGAATCCATATGCTGATTCCAGCATCCCCCAACAGGTGTATGAACACACTAGAACCTATTTCCCACTGCCTTACAATCTGTCTGTGCAGCGGGATGTAGGTTTGGTCCCTGGATCAAAAGGAATTACTAAAGAGGAAAATAATGGAGGAAGGGGGGCTGAATAGGAAGTTAGAAAGAGAGAAAAGTGATTGGGAAAACAGACATACATACCAACTAACAGGTGAAAAAGAGACACAAGGCCGGAGAGAGGTGAAAAAAACACGCAAGAAAAATTCCTTAAAGAATATTGGTAGCTACACAGAGACCAATAAAATCATGGCACAGATAGTGTAAGTCAGAAAAGCAAACAAAAGTGAGCAAAACAAACAGACAAAATGATAAAATCAAAAGTCAAAATAAGAGATCAGACTAGTTCTGGAATCTTTCCTGAGTGTCTAAGTTCTCTTCAGCTCTGATCTCCAGCCTCTCCCCTCTATTTTCCTTGCAGGCAGCTATAATTTACTCGCAGTTTGGTTTTGTTTTTTTTAGCCTGCTGCCTGGGAGGTCTGCATTGCTTAGTTGCCTTTGTCTGATTCATCATAGGAGAGGGGCTTTGTCTCCTGTTTAGCGACGTTACCTTAGGAACCGAGGAGGAGGCTGGTGGAAGGTGGGTGGGGCAATGCAAATCTCTGCCTGGAGAATGATGGAGGTGGCAGTTTCACTTTCATGGATATTTTCTCTCCTCTCATCTGGGTCCCTGCTTGATCCACTATGGTGGACTGTGGTGCTGTGGGAGGCACCGGGGATCAGCTGCACAGCTGGGCGCTGGATCTGGGGTGCCACCAGAAGGCTGGGATGGAAGAGGGGGTCAGGAGTTCCCTCCTCTGGAACTGAGAGCCTCCGATCAGCACCTCCTTAAGATATGCTGTTCCCTTACAAAGTGGGGTCGCGTGCTGAGTGCCTCAGCCAGGGTGGGCCCAGAGCTCCAGAGCTCCAAAGCTCCAAAGGGCAGGTGGTGAGCAGCGAGGGTGGCTCTGGGCTTCTCATAGGGTACTTCAGCCAGAAATGGGACCAGTATCTCTGAGGGGCAGGCGCCCAGAGCCTCCCTGGGTGACTGGTAGCTTGGTACTGGGTGCTGGATGGGATGATGTAGCCAGGGAGGGAGCCGAGACCCAAGACTACCACGTGGGTGGGAGTTACATATAGTGGAGCAACAGCAGCTGGGGGCTGCAATATCTGGCCCTGCGTGGGACTGAAGGTCTCCGTGCCTCAGACTAGTGCAGCTGGCTGGTGGTGGGCTGGGGGTTGTGGGAAGAAACCTAAGAGTCTTGGGGGAACTCATGTTCAGAGAATCTCACAAGTCCACCTATGCCATCGCCATCTTTGTCACATCTCCTGCAAAATAAACACTTCTGCCTTTCAGTCTGAAGGATTATTTGGGCTGAAGCTGCTCTTCTTTTTTTTTTTGAGTTGGAGTTTCACTCTGTCACCCAGACTGGAGGGCAGTGGCCGCTCTCGGCTACTGCAGCCTCCATAATTTTCTATAATATATTTTCCAGTGTTATTTTTGAGAGGATGAAATCATGACAATGTACACATGATGCTTTTGTAATCGTTATTAATTTGCTTCTAAATTAATAGTAAAGAATCACTTTAGCTTTCTAACTTGAAGTGCATGCTGGTAATTTAGAAACCAGTGGCTGTCATGTAAGTTTAATAAATAAGAAATAATTTGAAAATAATATCACAAAAGTTATCATAAGAACCATAGAGTAGGCAAACACTGATAATTCCAAATTATCTTAGTCCAATTAACTCATGGATGAACTATAACACTCTATAGTATTGTAGATTTATTTAGTCAAGAGAAGGTAAAATTATAATTTAAAAAAACTCCAAAATACTATGCTATCTTTATCTTACAATAATTGATTGCTGATATGGTACAAATAAAAGAGACAATGAAATATTGTGGGCAGGCAAAGTCTTAATAAATATAAATAGAAAAGTATCTCTTGTCAAGAAATAATTTAAATATACAGCAATCAAATGTATTGAAGAATTCAGCTTTCAACAACTGTTACATATTCTATATTTTGAATATTCCATATACTTCCAGTGCCAATATGTTGTGAATAATTAATACATGCAAGTACTACTGTTTTTTCTTATAGCTTGAAAAGAATGTTCATTCTAAGACAGGTGTGCTAGTTGGTCACCTTGGAGAGGGCATACTCGATAACTCCATTATCATTATTAAAAATGCATAATTGGATAGGAAGAATAATTTGATAATAGTGAAGGTTAGAACTGATTGCAACAATACATCTATATCACATTTGAAAATGTGAGATACACATTTTCTTTTAACAGAATTATGATTCATTTTTACTTTAATGCAGTATTTACTAAATTATAACCTTCAGAGCAAATATCAAAATCACCTGTTTTACTGGCAAAACAAAAATACAACATATGAACACAATTAAAGCAAATCTGCAATATACATATTTGGGGAATACATAAGCCTAATTACACTACTAACTCTGAATTACTGGAGGTATGAGTATTAGTACTTTTAATCAGCTCTTCCAAATCATTTTGTTTAAATGATAAAGTTTGTCAGAGTATATTTTCTTAGTTATGTTAGAAAATAAAGTTGTCAATTATGACATATTAGTAGATTGATATCCCTGTCACATCTTTATTTTGCAAATTTAAAAGTTAGCCTCTTCCATGGAAATCTGAACCTACTGAAGAAATTCAATGAAATGTCAAGTAGGACAGCTCCCATAAATGTGACATTTATCTATTTGCTGATGTCATTTTTATCCTCAACATTCAATTACATTTATAAGACTTTTTCTCTGACATGATGTTATTTTGATATAATAAGAAATACATATATATTTGGCTTTCATCACTGGTTCCTGGTACAATCTCCTAAAACCTTTGCAATTTCCTTAGTGATCGGGTTGATAGGAATATCTTTTGACACAATATTTGGTCTTAGTCATTGGTTATTGATACCAGAGTTTTTAAGACCCTATCAGTCTCTGGAGTGATAGGATTGTCTTTCATCTAATGAACATTGTCACTTTCTCTGGAGTGATAGGACTGTTTTTCATATACTAATGAGGTGCTAGTGGTTGGCACCCCTAGATAGCTTCAGGATAGCCACAAGTAATCAAAAAAGCCCAAGGCATAACAAGAGGACAGGAAATATTAGCCTCGCCCCCAGATCTCCAGAAAGGGAAGAAGGGCTGACAATTGAGTCAGTCACCAGTGGTCAAAGATACCATCAATCATACTTATCTCTATGGAAGTCTCTAAGTGACAAGATTTGTAGAGTTTCCAGCTTGTCAGCAGAGGTTCCTGGGTTCAGGACTCCTCTGGACCTTGCCTTATCTGTTGCTTCATCTAGCTGTTCATCTGTGTCCTTTTGAGTAAATCAGTTGTAGTACATCAAGTATTTCCCTGAGTTCTGTGAGCTGTCCTAGCAAATTATTGAACCTGAAGAGAAAGTTGTGATAATCTCCACTTTGAAGCCAAACCAGGCAGAAGTATAAGTAGCCTGGGCTCCCCAGACTTGACATTGTCATCTGAAGTGGGGATAGTTTTATGGGGCTGAGTCTTTATTCTGTAATGATGTACTAACAATAGTTAGTGTCAGAATTGAATCATATTGTGGGACACACAGTTGGCATTTGGAAAGGTGAAAACCTGGTTAGTGTGGAGAAGTATTATGAGTAGAGATATTGCCAGTCAAGATATTCTATGCATGCAACATTAAGTCCATAACAGAAGATGATTGTGATTTTAGTGATGAAAACAAATGTGTTCCCTAAAATATATGACCACAGAGGAGGCAGAAAGTGAAAATAATGATGATGAAAAATAAATTAATGCAATGTAAAACTAACATCCTAATTTAATTAGCAAAATGTAATGTTGATTTTCAGAAAAGACTTAAAAATTTTTTAAGCCCTTTGAAAAAGCAGTTCAAAGTATAAATAAGCTCTATGATTATTGGTCAGTGGTTGGGCTGTGAGAATTTATGCACCAATTATATGATCATATGAAAGGGGAAAATCACATGAGAGATGAGTCTAATATTTGGGGCTATTTTCCCTTTTAAGATGATAGCTGATTTCTCAAAATATGAAAGTGGCAGCTGAGATGAGAAGGTAAGCAGAACTTTTGGCAGGCCTAAGGGGGTAGTGTAGGATCTGCCAAGGATGAGAGGCCCCAATGTAGCACCCAAGGTTTTCATGGGGTATCTCCAAAGTTTATTCCCTAGGGGAACATTTAAACCTAAATTGAACAACTCACAGAGAAAATGGATTAAATTAGGTAATTCGTGTATGGACTCCCTGCCCACCATTAACAAAATAAATTGTTTCTGGAGTAGAATATAAAATAAAAAATTATACATATGAACATAATCTAGCAAAATTATGCAATACTTTACAGAGAAAACAATAACACATCAGTACTAAAATTGCTTAAATGTCTAAAGAAATGGAAAGATATAACACATTCGTTAATTATAAACATGCATATTTTATATGTCAATTATCCCCTTATTGATTAAAAATTTAGTATGATTACAATTAAAATGATTAACAGGTTCTTTTGTGAAAATTCATAAGTCATTTATAAAAGTTTTATGGAAGAGCAGATTCAAAAATAGTGAAGAAAATTGTGAAGTAAAAAGAAGTGGAAAAATAAGATGGTAGAAATTTTTAATTTCATCCCTAGATCTACAGGGAGAAGAGAGGTGCTGAACATTACCAAATACCTATTGTCCTGAATGGTATTGTGATCCACTTTTACAAACATGCACTAAAAATAATGAAGAAAATACTATTTTATTTTGAATATTTATAAAGAAATGAATGTGTTTAACTTCCATTGTACCCCCTACTCTACACTTGACTGATTGCACATATAAAAATGAAAAGCAAAATAAAATTTAGAGGAGATTATGCAGTTGGTCTTATGGACATTGCAGTGCAAAAAAATTTCCTCAAAGTATGCAAAAAGAACTAACAATAATTTTGAAAAAGACATATTGTATCACATTTAAATAAGAATCATCTCTTTATAAGAATGCACCACTGAGAAATTGAAAATTAAGTCAAAAGGGAGACAGACTATTTTTATACATGTATCCAACAAATAAGTCATATATTCAGATACACACAGAACAACAGATCAGTAAGGAAAAAAAGAGAAGGCAACACAACATAATATGGGCAAACTACTTGCATAGTCACTAAATGAAAACCAAGAAAATTCATTATTTTTGTCAGAAAAATGCCAATACTAAGTAAGATGTATGAAAAATGGCTAAAATTCTGAAGACCAGTGATAACAAGTATTGATGAGAACATAAAACATGTTGAATGCTTATAGATTGCTATTTGAAATATAAATTGTAAAAGTACTTTGGAAAACTATTTTCTATTATCTTCTAACTATAAAGACATACTTTGATGTAAAGACTACACTCCTTCATATATACCTGCAAAAATGTATAAATATGAGCAGCAAAAGTACTTATAGCAGTATGATATATCATATTTTCAAACTGAAAAAAAAACCCTAATATTTTCTCATGAATAAAAATATGTGGTTCTGCATGGCAAAGAGCATTAATGAATTACAGATAAATGCAAATCATAGATGAATTTCACAAACATAAATTCAAACAATACAAAATGGTTGATATTACATTGAACTTTGTATTCTTTACATTGTGATCAAGCAATTATTTTTGGATAGGTAAAGTAGTTTAGAGTTGTTCTTTTTCTCTTGTTGTGATCTGATGGTCCAAATCAATGATGAGTTACTTCACCTAAGATACTATGGTACTTTTTGCACATTATATGGTTCTTAAGATATTAATTTAACACTATTGAGCATTTCTATATATTAATATTTTGTAAATTTTTGGCTGCTAACTTCTAAGTTAGGACTTATCACATTTGAAGTCAAAAGGTTATGGTGAATCTTGATTGTTAATTTAGAAGCAAATTATGAGCAATTATGAAAAGAGACATATGTACATTGATATAAATGTACTACAAAGCAAAGAATATTAGAATATATACTCTATAAAATTGGCTATAATATCATGGAAAAATATTTAGTAAATATTTTTAGTAAATACAAATAAGCATTTTCAAAACTCACATATCATTAATGAAGGCTTTCTGCTTTTCTCAGCTATCACCTGCCACACAATTCGTTCAAAAATAATAATAATATGTGGTTGACATGCACTTTTAACTGAACAATATTCCTTACAACATTATGTGAAGTAGTTAGATATTTAGGTAATATAAAGGATTTTTAAGGTGTTTGTGTCATATGAGAACATTCAGTTGATTTTATATTTTAAGAAAATTTCATGATAATAATTTCTATTATAATTGTATAAAAGGAAAATTTTCCCACAGTTCATAAAACACAGACCTGGAGACATCAAAGTTTAGTCATTTTCTAGTAACAGAATGAGCACTGGTGATGGAATTAAACTCTGGCCACAAAATATTTATTATGGTAGATTTTGGTTTTCTTAGCTTTTGTTGATAAAATGTATTAGAGTTGTATTTTTTATCTTCAAAAGTTTGTTGTGTAGAGATGGCAAATGTGTTCTTAAAAAAATAGAAGGGTACATAAAAATAAGTGAGTAAGTATGATCATCGAAATTTAGTTGTGATTAAACAATAAAATTACAAATGTTTTCTTCTTTTTATTTGTATTTTTAAAGTTTTCTACTTTTGGTAGTCTAAAAAATGAAAAGAAATGTTGTTAAAATAAATATTAAACTTAATTCTACCTACCAACAATAATTCTTTTTTTTTTTTGGAGTTGGAGTCTCACTCTGTCGCCCAGACTGGAGTGCAGTGGCCGCTTCCGGCCACTACAGCCTAGACCTGCTGGGCTCCAGCGATCCTTCCGCCTCAGCCTTCCAAGTAGCCGGAATTACAGGCATGTGCTACCATGCCCAGCTGGTATTTTGATTTATTGTAGAGATGAGGTCTTGCTGCCCAGGCGGGTCTTGAACCTGTGGGCTCAGGCAATCCACTCACATCAGCCTCCCAAAGGCGCGGGATTACAGGCTGAGCCACCGAGCCCAGCTAATAATTCTTTTGTTAAATATTTAATCCCATATTTAACTCGTGTAATGTAACATTATCAACTATTAAACAATTATTTATTAAGATCTTGTAAATTAAATCAGCAATAGTCAGAGATAATTATTAATAAAATCATTCCTTTTTCAACTTGCTTAGTATGTCATGAACAAAATAACAGAATATAGGTGTCAAGTATAATTGTGGCCATGAACAATGTTATAATGCAATTAAATTGAAGTGAAACTCATGGTTTCTAATAGAGGAATAAAAACATCTTCCCAGAGGATGGAGCAGTAAACTGAATCTTGAAAAATTAGTATTCTTCACTGACAGAGTGTGAGTTAAATGTATCTAGACTGAGAAAAGAGTAGTCATTCTTTCATTCATGCATATATTCAAGAAGGATTTATTTAATACATAGTAAGTCAAACCTATTTATATGGGTCTTGTGATGAAACAAAGATAATAGAAAGTTTTTCTAACTCTTCCTGTTGATAGGTGAGATATAATTTCATTCCCCTTGGAACTGAGGAAAGTCTAGACTTCTTTTTACTAACACGTTGCTGTTGAGTCCAGAGCTGAACCTTTGTGAAACCCATAGCTCATGTCTTCACAACTGCAATGCTTCCTTTTGCAACCCATCTACCAAGTGAGGAGCAGTCCAAGCTGAGTGCAAACTGAATTGGGGGGCCAACAAAAAAAGAATGATCATAGAATTTATTGTGGTAAAAAAGAAGGAAATTAATATTGAGAGCCTGTGACATATTAGTCAATGAATTTAGAAAAGTAAATATATAATTTTGTTTATTTTTCTCAATGATTTTAAGGCTCTGTTAAGCTGAAAAGTCTGTTATGGGCAGATTGTGAAGTGTGTACAAAGAATTGTATTTGGTACTTTAGTGACAAAATAGTTGCGGTTATACCAATGTCAAGGGTAGACCTCCAGAAAGGTGTGAAGCAAAATTAAACTATTAGCTAATGTTGTCAAGTGGACATAAATGGATAGAACTGAACTAGTGCTAAAATTCACAGCAAGAGTAAAAGAATGCTTTGATAGATAAATTAAAGGGTGCTACTGCATATACTTTTAGCATCATACGTTTTCTGCCTTTGCCACTCCCCCAGACACTGCCTTACAGTGCCACATCTTCCGTTTCTAACTTCTCAGTCTTCTTCTTCTTTGTGGTTACAGTCACCCCACTAGGCCTTTTTCTCTAAAGTTTTTCCTTTTTTTTAACTTTAACATTTTTTTTTATTTTAAAATTGTGGGATACATTTCAGGGTTAGGTATACAAATATTCACTGAGCAGGTACCCTTGCTGATGAGGTGTGCCACCCACCTTCCCCAGACAGATTTCCACTACTGTCAATCCCACCTCAACACATCCCCTCCCCTCTGCAATTTCCTGCTACAGTCATTCCTTTTCTTAAAGTATTGTGGTAGTTATTCAAGGTCCACTTATGGGTGAGAACATGTGATACTCAGTTCTTTGTTTCTGTGAAAGATCACTCAGTATTACAGACTCTAATTCCATTCAGGTTTGCTGCGAAGTTCATGATTTTGTTGTTCTTTATGGCTGTGTAATATTCCATCAAGTATATGTACCACATACTTTTAATCCAGTCTTCTTTTGATGGGCAGCACAGTTGGTTCCTTGTTCTTGCTATTGTGAACAATGCTGCAATAATCATATGTGTGCAGGTATCTTTTTTATAGAGTGATTTGAGTTCTTCCAGGTATATTCCCAGTGGAGGAATTGCGGGGTCATATGGAGGTTGATTTTCAGAACTTGTAGGAATCGCCACACTGTTTCCACAGAGGCTGGACTAGTTTGCACTCCCACCAACAGCATAGAAGTGTTCCCTTTTTGCCACATGCTTTACAGCATCTGTTATTTTTTGAGTTACAGATGATGGCCATTCTAATTGGAGTTAGGTGGTATCTCAGTGTAGTTTTCATTTGCATCTCCTTGATGACTAGTGAGGCAGAACATTTTTTCATGTACCTGTTGGCTGCTCATACGTCTTCTTTTGAGAAATGTCTATTCATGTCTTTTGCCCACTTTGTAATGGGACTGTTTGTTTTTTTCTTTTCAGCACATTTGAGTTCCTTGTAGATTCTAGATGTTAGGCTTTTGTCAGACATAGATTTGGCAAATATTTTTTCCCAGTCTGTGGGCTCTCTCCTTGCTCTCTTGATGATTTCTTTGACTTTGCAGAAGCTTGTCAGTTTGATGAGGTCCCATTTGTCTATCTTATCTCTTATGATGTGAGTGCTTGGTATTTTGATCAGGAATGGGTTGCCAGTTCCAACTTCCATAAGGGTGTCTCCTGCATTTTCTAGGGTGTTTATAGTTTGAGGTTTTATGTTTAGGTCTCTGATCCATTTAGAGTTGATTTTTGTGTATGGGGATAGGTAGGGATCCTGTTTCAATCTTCTGCATGTGGTCAGCCAGTTTTCCCAGCACCATTTACCGAATAGGTTGTCCTCTCCCCAGTAGTTGGTGGTGAAGGTTTTGCTGAAGATGAGTTGGTTGAGAAATTGAGGTTTTGCTTCTGGAATCTCAGTTCTATTCCATTGGCAGATATGCCTGTTCTTGTACCAATACCAGGTTGGTTTGATTATCTAGCGTTATAATAAATTTTAAAGTCTGGGAGTGTGATACTCCCTGCTTTTTTTTTTTTTTGCTGAGAATTGTTTTGGCTTTTTGTGGTCATTTATGTTTCCATACGAATTCCTGTATTGTTGTTTCTAGATCTGAGAAGAATGTTGCTGGTAATTTGACGTATTACATTAAATCCATAGATTGCCTTAAGTAGAATGGACATCCTAACAATGTTGATTCCTAAAATCCATGAGCATGGAATTTTTTTCCACTTGTATCATCTTTGATTTCTTTGAGCTGTGTTTTGTAGTTTTCATTGTAAAGGTCTTTCACATCTCTGGTTAGAAATATGCCAAGAAATTTCATTTTTTGTGGCTATTGTGAATGGAATTGTGGTTTTTATTTGGGTTTCTGTTTGTTTATTATTGATGTATAGAAATGCAATTATCTTTTGCATGTTTATTTTATATCCTGAGACTTTGCCAAAGTCCTTATCAGTGCAAGGAGGTTCTTGATAGATTGTCCTGGGCTTTCAAGGTATAGAATCACGTTGTCATGAGACAGCTAACTTGACTTCCTCTTTTCTATTTGGATACCCTGATTGCCTTCTCTTCTCTGATTGCTCTAGCTAGGACTTCCAAAACTATGTTGAACAGGAGGGGTGAGAGTGAGTATCCTTGTCTTGTTCCAGTTTTCAGGGGATATGGTTCCACCTTCTGTCTGTTTAGGAGTATGCTGACTGTGAGTTTCTCATAGAATGCTCTTACTATTTTGAGGTATGTTTCATCTATACCTAGATGCTTGAGGGTTTTTAATCAAAAAGGGGTGCTGGATTTTATCAAAAGATTTTTCTGTATCTAATGATATAATCACGTGGCTTTTGTTTTTACATCTGTTAGTGTATTTAATTGCATTTATGGTCTTAGGAATGTTGAACCAGCCTTGCATCCCGGGGATGAAGCCTACTTGGTCATGGTGAATGATTTTTGAGATGTGTTGTTGAATCCAGTTTGCTAGCATCTTCTTGACAATTTTAGCATCTGTGGTCATCAAGAATATTGGCCTGTAGTTCTCTTTCTTGTTGACTCTCTACCCGACTTGGGTATCAATGTGATGTTAGCTTCATAAAATGATTTGGGGAGAGTTCCATCTTTCCCAATCATTTGGAATACTTTCAATAGGATTGGTATCAATTCCTCTTTGTATGTTTTGTAGAATTCTGCTGGAAAGCCATCTGGTCCAGGGTTTTTTTTTTTGGTAGGTAGTTTTTTTTTAAGACATAGTAAATTTCCTTGATTTTATTGGTCTATTTAGGGTCTCAATTTCTTCTTGTTTCAACCTAGGGAAGTTGTGTGATGTCAGAAAGTGCTCCATTTCATTTAGGTTTACAAATATGTTCCATACAAGTGTACATAATAGTCTCTGATAACCTTTTGCATTTCTTCAGGGTCAGATGTGACTTCATCTTTTATGTTTCTGATTGTGTTTATTTGGGCTTTTTCTCTCTTTTTCTTGGCCAGTCCAGCTAAGGAACCATCAATCTTGTTTATTCTTTCAAAAACCAGCTTTTTGTTTCCTTGACTTTTTGTATAATCTTTTTGTCTTCTCTGTCCCAGATTTGAGCTTTTATTTTGATGATCTGGATTCTTCTGCTGAAGTTAGGGCTTTGATGGTCTTGCTTTTCCAGCTTCCTTAGGTGACTTGTTAGGCTGTTAACATGTGATCTTTCCATTATCTTCATATGCATTTGTAGAGATATGAATTCCCCTCTTACTACTGCTTTCAAGGCATCCCAGAGATTTTGGTAAAATGTTTCATCATTTTCATTTGTTTCCAGGTATCTTTTATTCTCTGTTTTGATTTCCATGTCAACCCAGAAGTTGCTTAGCATCATGCTCATTAGTGTCCATGTCTTTGTGGGTTTTGCGGGAATTTTGTTGGTGTTGATATTTATGTTCATTCCACTGTGGTCTGACAAAGTGCATGGCAAAATTTCAATTTTATGAAATGTGTTTATGCTTGATTTATGGCCAACAATGTGGTCTATCTTAGAGTACATTCCATGCAGTGATGAGTAGAATGCATATTCTATAGGTGTTAGGTGGAGTGTTCTGTAGATATCAATTGAGTTCATTTGGTCAAGAGTCACATTGAGGTTCCATATCTCTTTGCTGATTTTTTGTCCTGATGATGTGCCTAGGGTTGTGAGTGGAGTATTAAAGTGTCCCCAGCTATGATAGTGTTAGAGTCAATATCTTTTTTAAGTTTATCTAGAAGCTGCTTTATGAAAGTTGGTGCTCCTATGTTGGGTGCATATATATTTAGGATGGATATTTCTTGTTGATGGATTGAACTTTTTATCATTATGTAGTGACCTTCTGTATCTTTTTTAATTTTTGATAGCTTAAAGGATATTTTGTCTGATATTAGGATTGCAACTCCAACTTTCCTTTGTGTTCCATTTGCCTCAAAGTTTGCTTCCTATCCTCTTACTTTGAGTCTATGAATGTCCTTTCTGGTGAGATGAGTCTCTTGAATACAATATATTGTTGCCTCATAATATTTTGTCCATTTTGCCATTGTGTGTCTTTTCAGTGGTGCATTTAGTTCATTCACATTCAGGCTAATTATTGAAATGTGAGAATTTATCCCTGTCATAAGGTTCTTATGGAGACGGTGTTGCTCCTGTTTGTTGTCTTTCCTTTAATTTTTGGGATGATTAATGTGTGTTTTCAATCTTTTTTCTGCACTCTTGTGAAGAAGATTGCTGTTCTTTTTTTCTTTTCTTCTGTGTTTAAGACTTTATTTTTTGCAGTTATTTTGTTTTGTTTTGTTTTTGAGTTGGAGTCTCACTCAGACTGGAGTGCAGTGGCCACTCCCGGCCACCGCAGCCTTGAACTGCTGGGCTCCGGCCATCCTTTCACCTCAGCCTTCCAAGTAGCCATAATTATAGGCATGTACTACCATACCCGGCTGATTTTTTTGGATTTATTGTAGAGATGAGGTGTCACCAAGTTGCCCAGGTGGGTCTCAAACCTGCGGGCTCAGGTAATCCACTCACCTCAGCCTCCCAAAGTGCTGGGATTTCAGGCTGAGCCACCGAGCCTGGCTGTTTAATACTTTCTTAAGTGTTTCTTGTAGAGATAATCTAGAGGCAGCATATGGTCTTAGGGATTGAATGTCTGGGAAAGATTTTACTTCTCCCTTGCTGATGAAGCTCAGCTTAGCTGGGTTGATTATTCTTGGTTGAAATTGTTTATCTTTGAGAACTTTAAAGATTGGGCTCCATGCTTTCCTAACCTGAAGAGTTTCTGTAGATAAATCTGCTGCTATTCTAATTGGTCTTCCCCAGTAAGTAGTCTGATCTTTTTCTCTTGCTGCCTTTAAGATTTTTTTAATAGCTACTTTGTTTATGTGAATTATTATGATCTGGGAGTTGATCTTCTTATTTTTTGTCTTGGAGGGGTTCTCTGTATCAGTTGTGTTGGAGTTTTTGCATCACTGATGAGATGAAGGAAGTTTTCTTGAATGATTTCATGAAATATTTGCTCCAGGATGGTCTCTGTCTCTCTTTCTGCCTCAGGAAGTCCAATTACTCTTGTGTTCGGCCTCTTGAAATAATTGCTCATCTCTTTAAGATATCGTTCTGTCTTTTTAAGCTTTTTTCTGTGTTTTTAAAAGCTTGGGTTAGTTCTATATTTTGGTCCTCAAGCTCTGAGATTCTTTCTTCTGCTTGGGTAATTCTGCTTTTCATGCTTATTAGTTTGTTATTTATTTCAATTCCAGTATTTTTACTGCTATTATCTCAGTTACCAACTCCTTCCTATTTTCCTCTTGTGTCTCCTCAATTCTTTTCTATTCTCTCTAGTAATGCCTTGATTTCTGGGTTTATAGTATGTGACCCATCATTCTGGGGGCTCTTCATCATTTGCATTCCGAAGTCTGCTTTCTCAGTGTCTGACTTCCCAGCAGTCTGTGGGAGACCCATATTCTTCTTTTGATTTTTCTTCATTTGTGTAGATTTTCCTCCCCATTTCTCCCTCCTCTTCTTTAATTCTGTTGTTTAGGGATGACAGGGTTGCTTTTACTTCTGTTTGCTCAATCTCCTATTCTTCCTTATGTGAATCCTCTAGCTTTGCTCAATTCTGAGGCTGGACTGTGAGTTGGGGGCTATGATTTTTTGCAGTTTTGAGATTTAATTGAGGAGGGAGCTGTGATTCAAAATTGATCTGCAGATCCCAGTTTCCACTGACAGGTGTATAGGTACCCTGGAACCCCCCTCTCTCTGCCTTGCATTCTGTCCATGCAGTGAAGGTGTAAATTTTCTCTCAGAAAGCAAAATGAGGTAGGAAAAAGGAATAGAATGGAACAGAGAATGGGGGGCAAAAAGGAAGGTGAAGAGAGAGAAGAGTAAGAGGGATAACAGACAAATCTACCGAGTAACAAATGAAAAGAGACACAAAGACAGAGAAGAGTAAACAAACAAACAAACAAAAACTAAAACATACAGACAATGATACAAACACAAAAGCCAGTCAACCTCCCTATTAATATACAACTCTCCTACACAAACAGGAGCTCTAAAGAAAAAAAGAGAAATAAGTAAAATAACAGAAACAAGGCAAGTATGAAAACATTATCAAAAACAGAGAGGAGAGAGAAAAAAGTGAAAAAGCAAAAAAGTAAAACACAAAACAAACAAAAATGAGCAAAACAAACAGACAAAGAATGCAAATAAAAATAAAGTTAAAACTGAGATTGTTCTGAGATTGTTCCTGTGAGATCAATGTCCTTTCAGCTCTGATCTCTAGTTCTCATTGTAGACTGATAGGGTTGCTCACAGCTAGAGTCAGATGTTCCAGGCCTGCTGTGGAAGGATTAGATCTGGACTCAGTTGACTTGCTGCCTGTCAGGTCTGCCACTCAGATCTGACCTGCCTGCATCCAATCTAGCATGGGGGCGGGGCTTCTGTCTCTCCCTGCTTGATGCAATTACCTTAGGTCCCAAGTTGAAGGCTGGGCAGAGCTCTGCGGAGCTGTGTGGGGTGATGCAGGTCTCTGCCTGGTCCTGGGATGGAGAAAATGACTGTGGTGGGTTTCCCTTTACAGGGCATGGGCCTCCTCCCTGGCTCTCCCTGATCCTCTCTCTCCACTGATTGGACTCCAGGCTCCAGTTGATCTCTGGTCCCTCCACTGCAGGACACCTTGGGATGGGGGAGGAAGTCAGGAATTCCACAAAGCTGGGAGCCAAGGGCCATGGTGGTAGCACAGTGCATGGGACCAGCTGCAGCAGCCACCTTTTGCAGAGACTTTCACAGTTCGACTTGTCCTGTAGCCATCTTGCCTCTCCTCTAAATTTTTTTATAGCACATTGTTTTGAGTGCTTGTCTCTTTCTACACATTTACATTCACAACTTAATTTACACTATTGTAGATTAAGTTGTGAATGCAAATGTGTAGGATATTACCTCAGTAATAGTCATGACTATTACCTCTGTAATAGTCATGTCACTGCCAAGTAGGCAATAATAGTGGATTACCTCTATATAGAGAATGATTTAAAATTGTCTAAGCATGTTTTCTGCTCAAGATAATAGACTGAGCCAATGTGATCACTTTCCTTTACCTTCTATGCAGAGATTAGAAAGGATAAATATTTTTCATGACCATTGTATAACTATTGGAAGGTAAGAAAGGATATAACCAGCAAACCAAACATTTCCAGCGGGTTTAATAAGACAGGAAGATGTTATCAAATGATAGAAAAATCCAAACCTGAGTTTGTATCTGAGTGAGCTGCCAAACAGACTATGCTGACCCATGAGACCCAGAGAAATGACTTCAACAGTCAACAGTCTCAAAGACCAGCAAATGTCCTAAAAAAATTATTATGGAATGAATGTGCTGATTATGTTTGAAGTATCCAGGCCTACGTACCCAGTGCTCCCACCTGTTTGTAAGCATCCATTGTGTGTAGTATCTTGCCTCAGAAAATAGAGGTGAATGCACTGATTTCTAAAAAAATTTCAGCAGTTATTTCCAGCAGGTCTACAATGTGGGTTTGAAATCTTCAGAAAGAAACAGAGCCTAGGGCAAATGTAGACATTGCAAAGAATATGGGAAAAAGAAACCTTTCAGCATCTTTCCAATAACATATAAAGAAAGATGCTTTAGGTGTCCAAAGTTCCAGATGCCAATTGAGGTAAATGTTTTGCCCCATTATATGCATAGAAAATTCTGATTAATAAAAATATTGTTCACAAGAGTATTCTCCTTGTTTTATTATCCCAAAAGGACAAGAGGAAATCAATACACATAGGATGTAGGGACGCTACTAGGCAAGTCAGAGCATGCCACAGACTTCCAGTCTCAAGATCCTTGCCAGAGAATGTTCAGTTATGAATGATCTTGCATGAAGTTCTTATCTGACCTTCAGGATATTCCAACATCCTTTTCCAGAAGTAGTCTTATATATGTGTTTTAAAAATCCATTTTGCCAACATGTTGGTCTTACTATATGCTGAGTGTCATTTCATATAGTTCAGGTTCACTTTAGAAATCTTCTTGAAGACAGTAACTACAATAATTGCAGATGCATAAAGTACACAGAGAAATAGAACATTTAATGAACATTATACTCCTTAAGTAAATATACTTAATTCTATATTTACTCCTGTTCCCAGTAATGGGCAGCAGGACATGCTTAGCTATCTTGACAGATCTAGGGATAAACCCTTAGACCAGTGACAGAAATGATCAGTGATAGTACCCAGAAGTCTGCACAGCCAAAGAGAACACAAGTAAAATTTACCATGCACACTATTCAATCACTGACTTGTAGTGTAAAATCAATAAATAGCATTTGAATCATGACAGAGAAAATACAAATAAATTAACAGAAGAAAAACTGACCTCAGAAGAAATAGATAATTCATTCATCAACAACAAAAAAACTTAAAATATTTTTCTAATCTTCTTTGTTTGTTTGTTTTTGAGTTGCAATTTCATTCTGTTGCCCAGACTGGAGTGTAGTGGCACACTCCCAGCCACCGCAGCCTCGACCTGCTGGGCTCCGGTGATCCTTCTGCCTCAACCTTCCAAGAAGCTGGAATTACAGGCGCATGCTACCACACCCGGCTGATTTTTTGATTTTTTGCAGAGATGAGGTCTCACCAAGTTGCCCAGGCAGGTCTCGAACCCGCGGACTCGGGCATTCCATTCACCTCAGCCTCCCAAGGCATGGAATTACAGGCTGAGCCACTGAGCCTGGCCCTAATCTATTTTCAAAGAGTCTAAATTATTGTGTATCCTCATCAAAAGAATAGGATGTGAATCTCTGGGAAAATGGCAGCATAACAAGTTGGACTGTAGGAATCCCTGTGTGTGAGAGTAATTGTATGGTCAATTCTGCATGTGTTTCTGTGTGTAAGTGGGAGTGTGAGAGGCTTAAAGCCACTGGTGCCACAGCTGCTGTGCTTGAACCTTAGCACTTCCTGGAGCACAGAAGCTGAAGATGATTTTCTAAAAACAGCAGAGCTATTCCTGGGAAGACTGGCTGGAGTCATTGTCGACCCCAATGCCACAACGCTGGGCTGAATGCTGGCAGCAAGGGCTGCGGAGGGAGTGCAGTGAGGGAGCCTGAGGCAAATACCCAAGGAAACATCCCAAGCCTTGTTACCAGATCCTGAGATCTGGAGACTGTGGTAACTGCTGGAGAGGAGGCTATTGATCCCATTCATGATAGGAACAGCACCCGGCAGAGAAACTCAGCAGAATCTCCAATACCTGGGCAGAGAAGTGCTCCAGAGCTGCCTCTGCAGAACAGCAGAACTGCATCCTGAGAACCCAGGTGCTATCTCTGTGTTGCACTTGGGTTGCTCTTTGTGACCTCAGAGACCATTGCCCCAGTGCATGAGCCTTGGTGGGTAGTGGCAGATGCAGAACCCCAGGCTATCCACCCTGAGCCAGCTGCTAGGTGATAGATGCAGGCAACAGAACTGCCAGAGGAGGAGGCTGGGGCTCTGTGAGCATTCCTACTGCAAGTTCATATTGTGCAGAGACAAAGAGCTAGTCTCTGCTGTCCCATTTACCAGACAGCAAACATTATGACCTGCTAATATGTTCAAATCCTTGCAGCCTGCACCACACCCTAGTAAGTGCTCAAAATTATAGAGATATAACACAATGACCCACTCGCAGCCCTACTTCATGATTAACCAAACCCGGAGCCCTGGCTCAAGGAAGGACAAAAGGTAGAGCAAGTGTCAGAAGTTCAGAAGTGGCTGCTTCTCCATTTTTTACTGAGCAACAGAATTAAAGAAGAAAGATAAGAGAACTGCTACAAGTGAATAAAAACCAACAAAAGACAATTGGTAACCATCAGAGTCCCAGCAAACAGTCAGTGCTAGAAAGAACAGCTACGGGGGGACAAAAAATGGCTATCTTACAGAACGATGGTACCCAGAAGTTACTTATGGAGATCAGAGAATAGTTGGATAGAATGAATAAAAAATAAAAAAATGCAAGGGCTAAAATAAATAAAATTGCAAAGGAGCTAGACAGACTCAAGAAAATGTACTTAGAAATAACAGAAATAAAGAACTGCATCCAATAAATAGTTAACTAACTGACAAGCATGGGAAACAGAATTGACCAATCAGAAGAAAGAATATCAGAGCTAGAAGAGCAAAGTATGAAATTAACACAATCTATTAAAAATATAGAAAAAACTTAAGAAGAAAGAGGAAACTCTCCAAGAGATGTGTGATTTTATCAACAAACCAAACCTACATATGGTTGGGATCCTTGACATAGAAAGAGAAACAGAAAGCACCTTAGAATAAACATTGTATGAGGTCATTCAAGAAAACTTTCCTCACCTGGCCAGAGAGATGACTATAAAAGCACAAAAGCCACAGGAAATCCCTGCAAGACATCTTTTGAGAAGGCCAACCCCTAGACACATAATACTTTGCCTACACAAAGTAGATATAAAAGAAAAAAATCTTAAAGGCAGCAAGGGAAAAATGTCAGATTATCTACTGGGGGAAACCAGTCAGAATTGCTACAGGCTTTTCTGCAGAGACTTTACAGGCCAGAAGGAATTGGACCCCAATCTTTAATATTCCCAGAGATGAACAATTTCAGTCAAGAATTTTCTACCCAGTTAATCTAAGATTCACCAGGAATGGAGAATTAAAACCCTTCCTAGACATCCAATCCCTAAGAGAATAAGCTGCTTCAAGACTAGCTCTACAGGAAACACTTAAAAAGGTGCTGTGCACAGAAGAAAAAAAGGAACAAAAGAAAGACCATATGTTTCACAAGATCACAAACAAAAAAGGCTCAGAACACATAGCATACCCACCAAAATGAAAGCACACACATATATGAATCTAAAGGCTAAGTGAAAACAAAGCAGGCTTATAAGAGCATTGTGTCAGGGACAAACTCTCACATTTCAACAATGAGCCTGAATATGAATGGACTAAAAGCATCACTGAAAAAACATAGAATGGCAAACTGTATAAAAACACATGCCTCAGTAATTTGCTGCCTCCAGGAAAATCACCTCACCACAAAAGATACTCACAGACTCAAAGTTAGAGGATGGAAAGCAAACTTTCAGGTAAAAAGATTGCAAAAGAAGGCAAGAGTCACAATCTTAATATCAGACAAAATAGCCTTTAAGTTATCAAAATTTTAAAACAATACAAAAGGACACTACTTGTTTAAGATGGATATTTCTTGTTCTATCCATCAACAAGAAATCTCCATCCTAAACATATATGCACCCAACTCAGGAGCACCAACTTTTATAAAGCGGCTACCAAGTAAACTAAAAAAAGAGATAGACTCTAACATTATCATAGCTGGGGACTTAAATATCCCACTAACATCCCTAAATAGATCATCAAAGCAAAAAATCAACAGACAGATCTGGAACTTTAACTTAATACTTGTCCAAATGGACTTAGTAGAAATCTACAGAACACTCCACCTAACAACCACAGAATATACATTCTACTCATCACCACATGGAATGTACTCCAAGATCCACACATCCTCAACTATAAATCAAGCATAATCACCTATCACAAGATTGAAATACTGCCATGCACTTTCTCAGATCACAGTGGAATAAAAATAAATATCATCACAAAATTCCCCCCAAACCTACAAAGACGTGGACACTAAAAATCATGATGCTGAACAACTCCTGGGTCAACACAGAAATTAAAAATTTCCTGGAAACAAATGAAAATGAAGAAACAGCTTACCAAAACCTCTGGGATGCTGTGAGATTAGTACTAAGAGGGAATTTGCATCTCTATGAACACACATCAGGAAAATAAAAAGAGGACAAGTTGTCAGTCTAACAAATCATCTAAGGGAACTGAAAAGGCAAGACCACCAAATCCCTAACTTCAACAGAAGAATCTAGATCACCAAAGTAAAAGCTCAAATACACAATACAGAAGAAAAAATACCATTAAAAAAATCAACAAAACAAACAGCTGGTTCTTCAAGAAGATAAATAAGATCGATGGACCCCTAGCCAGAATGACAAAAAAAAAGAAAGACAGAGAGAGAGAGAGAGAGAGAGAATGTCCAAATAAACACAATAAAAATACAAAGATCACAACTGACCCCAAAGAAATACAGAAGATTCTCAGAGATTACTATGCACACCTATATGGAAATAAACTCAATAATCTAAATGAAATAGAGGACTTTCTGATATCACACAACCTCCCAAGGTTTAAACAGAGAAACTGAGATCCTAAAGAGACCAATAACAACCCAGGATATTGACTCATAAGAAAAGTACTTAAAAAAAAAAACAAAACCCTGACCAGACAAATTTCAGCTGAATTCTACAAAATATACAAGAAGGAGCTGATACTAATCCTATTGAAAATATTTCAGGCAATCAAGAAGGACAGAACTCTCTCCAAATCACTTTTTGAAGCTAACATCACACTGATATCCAAACTGGATAAAGATCCAACAAAGAGTAAGAACTAGGGGCCAATATCCCTGATGAACACATATGTACAAATTCTCAACAAGATTCTACCAAATTTGATTTAACACCACATCTCAAAGATTATCCATCATGACCATGTAGGCCTCAATCTCAGGATACAGGGCTGGTTCAACATCCACAAGACAATAAATGTAATTAAATACATCAGTAGATGTAAAAACAGAACCACATGATTATATCATTAGATGCAGAAAAAGTTTTTGATAAAATTCAGCATCGCTTCTTGATAAAAATCCTCAAACATCTAAACATAGAGGGAACATACCTCAAAATTGTAAGAGCCATCTATGATAAACCCACAACCAACATATTCCTAAACAGACAAAAATTGAAAACATTTCCCCTGAAAACTAGAACAAGACAAGGCTGCCCACTCTCACCCCTCCTGCTAACATAGCCTTGGACGTCCTAGCTGGAGCAATCAAACAAGAGAAGGAAATCAGGGTTATACAAATACGAAAAGAAGTCAAGTTATCCCTCTCTGCTGACAATATAATCCTTTACCTCAACAATCTAAGAGAATCTGTCAAAAACCTCCTTGCACTGATAAAAGACTTTGACAAAGTCTCAGGGTACCAAATCAACATGCAAAAGACAGTTACATTCTTATACACAAACAAAAAACAGGGAGCGAACCAAATGAAAAGCAAATAGCCACAAAAATAGATAAATAGATAAATAAATAAATAAATAAATAAAGTATCTCAACATCTTCCTAGCCAGAGAAGTGAAAGATCTTTACAAGAAAAACAACAAAACACTGCTCAAAGATGTTAAAGATAACACAAACAAATGGAAAAATATTGTATGCTCATGGATTGGAATAATCAACATTGGTTGACTGGTCATCCTACCAAAGGCAATCTACAGATTCAATGCTATACTCATCAAGTTACCAAAATCATTCTTCTCAGACCTGGAAAGAACAGTACAGAAATGCGTATGAAAACATAAATGACCATGAATAACCCAAACAATTCTTAGCAAAAGAAGCAAAGTGAAAGTTATCACACTTCCAGACCTTAAACTTTATTATAGGCCTACAACAATCAAAACAACCTGGTATTGGTACAAGAATAAGCATATAGACCAGTGGGACAGGATAGAGCAAAACCTCAGTTCTCAGCTAACTCATCTTTGACAAAGTCTCCAACAACAACCACTTGGGGAGAGAAGAGCCTATTCAATAAATGGTGCTGGGAAAACTGACTGACCACATGCAGAAGAATGAAACAGGAAGCTTACTGGCCACCATACAGAAAAATCAACTCCAAATAGATCAGAGACCTAAACATGAAACCCAAGCTTTAAGCATCTTAGAAATTGCAAGAGACATCCTTATGGAAATCAGAATAGACAACCAGTTCCTGATCAATACCCCAGACGTCCATGTTACAAGAGATAAGATAAACAAGTGGAATTTCATCAAACCGAAAAGCTTCTGCAAAGCAAAAGAAACCAAGAGAGCAGGAAGACAGCCCACAGAATGGGAAACAATATTTGCCAACTGCATACCTGACAAAGGCCTAACATATAGAATATACAAGGAAATCAAATGCACTGTAAGAAAAAAAAATGAACAGCCCCATTAAAATGTGGGCAAAAGACATGAGTAGACCCTTCTCAAAAGAAAACATAGGAGCAGGCACAGAAATATGAAAAACTGCTCAACCTCATTAATCATCAGAGAAATGCAAATCAAAACCACATTGAGATACCACCTAACTCCAGTAAGAACGGCTATCACTAATGAAACAAAAAACAGCAGATGCTGGCTAGGATGCGGAGAAAAGGGAATGCTTCTACACTGTTGGTGGGAATGCAAACTAGCTTAACCTCTATGGCAATTCCTAAAAGAAATAGAAATTGACCTTCTGTACGACCCAACAATTCCCTTTCTGGGAATACACCCAGAGGAAATTAAATAATTTTACAAAAAAGATACCTACACAAGCATGTTTATTGCAGCACTGTTTACTATAGCAAAAACATGTAGCCAACCATGCTGCCCATCGAAACTGGATTGGTTAAAAAAAATGTGGTGCATATACATGATGGACTATTATGCAACTTTAAAGAAGATCAACATTATAGACTTCGCAGCAACTTGGATGGATTTAGAGTCTATACTACTCAGCGATTTATCACAGAAACAAAGAACTGATTTGTTCTCACTCATGATTACCACATGTTCTCACTCATGAAAATTTACCGTGATACTATAAGAAATGTATTGGCAGTAGCTGGAAACTGCCAGGGGAGGGGAGGGGGGCAAATAACATTAATAAAGGTACCTGATCTCATACTAGGTGAAGTGTCGACCAAAGAGTGGCCCAAACTTTACCTGCACAATGACCACTCGTGTGCTTCATTCTGAATTGTACCCCACATCTTTAAAATAAGTTTTAAAAATATGATGTGATAAAGGTGGAACAAAGATAATGAAGAACTTCTCATAAATTTAAAATATTGAAGTCAATACATTTAAAAGTAATTAATTGGTGGAGAGAATCGATTTAAACAGTAAAATAATCAAGAGATGGGCAATATGAATACATATACTGGGCATAGAAATTAGAAAATGAAGTATTTGTCTATAATGAGCAACCCAGCAGAAGAGGGGAAAAAAAGAATATCAGAAATCATCATTATGTTGATGCTATGATGACACAGAAAGAAGCACACTGAGCTTTTGGTGTGGAAGACCATGGCAGGCAAAGCATAAAAAAATGAAAAATAGTCCAAACATGCTAGTCAAATTTCAAATTTACAAGGCCAATAAAAAATAAAGTGTAATTGAACAGGCACAGAAAAACAAGAGTGTATATTTAAAGGAAAAAAAACAAATGAAAAAAACCAGAAAGACACCTATCTTGTATGGGTATTGATTCATGCTAGAAGAGGTACTGCTCTCCCTCTTGAGAGAGAATATGACATTTAAAATACAATTATCTATCCATGTAAAAGCAAAGCAAATGAATCCCTGCCAAAAAATTATTCCTGGCATTAGCTCTCCAAATCCTCCAGATGCTATGCTCCAAACTTCTGATAATTCTTGGCTTTGTTTGTTTGCAAGTTTGTTATGTTTGATACTTTGATCTCGTAGTTATAAAACCTGTCTTCCTTGTCAGAAACAGAGGTTAAAGAATGAGTTGTATTATCATCCGAAATAAAATATAAAAATTAGACCAGGCTTGGTCACTCATGTCTGTAATCCCAGCACTTTGGGACACCAAGTTAGGAGGATAGCTTTAGGTCAGGAGTTCAAAACTAGCATAGGCAACATTGTAAGTTCCCTATCTCCATAAAAAAAAACAATAAAAAAAAGATAAAGTGGCAGAAAGTTGGTAAAAATTTATATTTAAAACATAAGAATAGAAGAATAAATCTAAAACCAGTATAAGTAAAAAATATTTACACATTTGAGTAAATGGTCATATTTTCAGTTATAAAGTAAGTACTTTAAGTAAAATTGGGATGAAACAAGTTAGAAATAAAAATGAACTTCTTGTGAAAGTGTGAAAGATTAACCCACCTCTTTTTTCTAATAATCAACTCTCTTGAGATTCTTGGAATTCTTGAAACAATGCGTATTTTCTATAGTAAATTATAGACTCTGACCATAGCAAGTGAGTATTACCCCAAAGATGATGTTAACCCTTATTTTCCTGAAAATTTTGCCTGCCTTCTTGGTTGGTGTGTGCCAGAAAGTGAATGTGTCAGATATAACAGTTCGAGTTGTTGGTGTATGAGATTAATTTGGTGACCAAGTTATTCAGCTCTTATGCCTATGTTTAAATATTTCATATTAGCTACACTCAATTTAAGAAATGATTCATCTGTTTACTGAACATGTGTCTGGATGACCATTACTAGTTGCATATGCCCTTGGGTAAGCAACTTTTCTAAGTTAATAATCACTTTGGCTTGTTGAATAAGTACCTCTTCAGCAGATTTAACCAGGTAAGAAATACGTTCTATTCAATGGATAGCATGTATTTACTTTAGCAAGTGGCTGTGATTACCAAGATTTTGTTATGATTAGATTAAAAAATAATTCTCACCACAGGGAATTTTTTATTGATCGAGTCTGTCATTTCTTCATTTCAGTTTAAAAGTATAGTTGTGTTGCCTGATGGCAAAGACCAGTATCAAATAGTAAAGTAATGGCCTCTGAATTGAGATGAGGGACACTCTGATTTTCAGTTTGGGTTCTTTCCCTGTTTCCATTTTCATAATCCCCTTCAGTGCTGTTAAAATATCAGCATCCAATAATTTCTCATAGCTATGGATCTTGTAATAAATTTGAATATTGTTATTAAATGTTGCTAAAGATTTCATAACTGTAGAGCTTTAATAAATTGAATAAACTATTGAAAATAGAATTTTTTATTTGCTGAACTATAAAAATGGAATAAAACAACATTTTTATGTATATAGAAAATACTTTCTTCTTAATTAAGCACTGCCTTTACAATCATGATTAATTCTACAGAAAATCGTGAAATAAGTATTGGTAATAACCAAAAAGTTTCTCCCTGTCCTTATACTTTACTCTTAATGTGTTTTTCATATGCACATAAACGATGATACTCTATTGATCTGTGGTGTCCTAATATCTCTGAATCAAAACTTGTAGATAAGAATAAGAAATTTAAGTAAGTCTCGTGTATTATTCCTTGTCAGGGATCACTTTGCTAATGCATTATGGCCCTAAGACTTATCCATTTAATTTTAGTGATTGGGTGAGAAGCTTTATTCTGTTAAAAAAAAAATTTAGGCAACTATTAAAAAGCCAAAGGTTTTGATGGAGAGAAATGTGAGGCTCATTTTTTAAAATTCTGAACACATGATTAGGTAAGGTCTTCTCTGCTTATTCATAAATTCAGTCCTAAGCATATAGCCTTCTAGTCCATATAATAAGAGTAAAAATAATTCACCTCAAAAGGCACTTGCTGAATTCAGTACTGTTTTAAACTACTAAAACAAATAGAAAGTTGCCGCAGAAAACAATCAGATATGGAAAAAAAAAACTTTGGAAGCCGCATCTCATCTTAGGGATCATAACTCCCATTTGATTTGGAAAACAACATTGCATCATGCATACTTTGAGTCTCTGAGTCAGCGAGATGTTGTAGTACCTGGTTGGAAAATAATGCTTTTTTAACACACAAATATATCCAGAATATGATTTATACATGCTGATTTAAAATAATTTATTGTACAAGCTTAGAATTATAAAAATGCAAGCCTTGTAGATTTTTCTAGCTTGTTAATAATTCTGTCTTTTATTTATCATCAGAGGTACCTTTATATAATATTCCCTCCAGAAATTCATATTCTGGAAGGTTTTGAAACATATTTTCTAACAAATATATCTGTATAAGTGAAAATACTCATATTTATAGCTTATTAAGAAAAGTCATTTTGAATTGGAACAGAGCTTTATGAGATAGCTATCTGTTACAACATGAGTTGAAAGATTTCTAGTGCAGAATAAAATATGCACTTTCTGTGGATATATCTGAACATTTCTGGCAGCCAAAAGCTGGATCAGATAGGCCTAATGAGAGTGGGGGAAAGGAGGGCAAAGAGAATTTATAGTATGGACTCAGTGAGAGGAGGCAGAATGGAAACTGCCCCTCCTTCTTCATAAAAAACTACATAGACATGCAGGCCCTCCGTTTCTTCAACTTTGCATGCAATTTATACATACTCTCTTACAAGTTTGTTATAGTCCTAAGCTGAGAAAACAATGGCAAGCAATTCTGTTAATTTTATACTATATTACTGGTATTATATTCATTATTTTGAGTTATAATTGACCCATAAACAATGTGAGAGTTATAGGCACTGTCTCTCAGCAAAATAAAAAAACAATTTTTGTATAACTTTTGACTCCCTCAAACTTAACTACTAATAGTCTACTATTGACCTTACCAATAACATAAAAAGTCAATTAACACACATTCTGTAAGCCATACGTATTAAATACGTATTCTTTTTTTTTTTTTTTGAGTTGGAGTCTCACTCTGTCACCCAGACTGGAGTGCAGTGGCCACTCCTGGCCACCGCAGCCTCGCCTGCTGGGCTCCGGCGATCCTTCCGTCTCAGCCTTCCGAGTAGCCGGAATTACAGGTGTGCGCTGCCACGCCCAGCTGATTTTTTGATTTTTATTGTAGAGATGAGGTCTCGCTGCCCAGGCGGGTCTCGAACCCGCGGGCTCAGGCAATCCACTCACCTCAGCCTCCCAAAGGCGCGGGATTACAGGCTGAGTCACCGAGCCCGGCTTAAATACGTATTTTTGCAATAAAGTGAGGTAGATTTTAAAAATGTTATTAAGAAAATCATAAGGAAGAGAAAATGTATTTACTAGGTGGAAGTGGATCATCACAAAGGTCTCCATCTTTGTTGCCTTCACATTGAGTAACTGAGGAGGAGGAGAAGGAGAGGTTGGGGGTTGGTCTTGCTGTCTAGGGGTGGCAGAGGCATAAGAGAATCTGCGTATAAGTGGACCTGCACAGTTCAGGCCTGTGTTCTAGGATCAACTGTACATATCATTATTATATTACACAATAACCAATTGCTATTAAACCATTTGAAAAATGTTTAAGTTGTTTTAAAATATAATGATAAATTAACCTTTCTTCAGTCTCCCACCTCCTGAGTTTTCCTTCCTCTATAACATTCTGGAGTAGGTATGGCTAGAAAAGGAAAAAAGGAAAGATGGAGAGCTAGTTCATCAAACAGGTAGGCCAGTAAGTGAATTGGATAAATAAAGGAATATTAGATAATTAGCTAGCTGGCTGTGATTGTGTGTTTCAGTACTTGTTCTTCTTGGTGGTGTTGTAGCTTACTAGATTTGTGTAATTAATGTTTAAACATTTTTGATAGACATTTCTCAAAAGAAGACATAGCGGCAGCAAACAGACACATGAACAAATGCTTAGCCTCACTAATCATCAGAGAAATGCAAATCAAAACCACATTGAGATTCCCTCTAACTCCAGTAAGAACAGCCATCATTAGTAAAACAGAAAAACAACAGATGCCGGCAAGGATGTGGAGAAAAGGGAACACTTCTATACTGTTGGTGGAAATGAAAACCTCTATGGAAAACATTATGGCGATTCCTAAAAGATCTAGAAATTGACCTTCCATACAACCCAGCAATCCTCTTTTGGGAATATAACTGGAGGAATTTAAATCACTTTACAAAAAAGATACCTGCACATGCATATTTATTGCAGCACTATTTATGATAGCAAAGACATGGAACCAACTGTACTACCCATCAAAACTGGACTGAATTTTTAAAATGTGGTACATATACACTATGAAATATTATGCAACCATATAGAAGAACACAATTATGGACTTTGCAGCAACTTGAATGGATTTAGAGTCTGTCTTACTCAGTGATCTATCACAGAAACAAAGAACAGAATACCACTTGTTCTCACTCGTAAGCACACCCTGAACATTTACCATAATACTTTAAGAAAGGGATTGTAGTAGCAGGATACTGCCAGGGGAGTGGGGTGGGGGGATTTCAAAACATCAGGAAGGGTACCTGATCTTAAACCAGGCAAAGTGAGGACCAAAGGGAGGCCCAAACTTTACCTGTATATGTCCACTTGCATACCTAATCCTGAATTGTATCCCACATGTTTAAAATAATATTTACAGCAACAAAGATCCAACTTTGAACATTACTGTATTCAAATATTTCTTCTTTCCCATCTTCGTTTGGTATTTCAATGATATGCATGATAAACTATTTGAAATAAATTGTCCACCTGCTCTAGAATGTTCTGGGTTTTTGCTCCATTCATTTTTTTCTTTGCATTTCAGTTTAGGAACATCTTTTTGAAGTAGCTTCAGGTTTAATCAAAGTCCCTGAAGCCTGCTCCTGGTTAACTTTTCCTTCTCTTGGATGAAACAGAGACTAGAAGGGCTAGAGTGGAAACAGCACCTTTACTCAAGCCAGGATAAGGTTCTGGCAAAATCTTTTCTGGGGAAGACAGGCCTTTATTATGGAGAAGGCTCTGGATATGTTTCACAATGATTAGATGACTACTCTCGTTCTCCCCTACCAAAGACATGAGGACATCTTTCTCATATACTCACTGATGAGGTTCCTGGAGGTAAACACTTCGCTTTCAGAACGTAAGTAGCCTCTAGCTAATCCACACTCATTTCCAGAAATCCATTCAAATTGACACAAATCTTTTTTCCTGTCTGTGCCTCAGCAGCCTCCACTTCAGGCGTGCATATCTTGACTGTGTCTCTCTGGGTGCACCTGTCCTTCCAGAGTGGCATTTTGCCCTGGGCCTAAGTTCCCCACTGAGTTCAAGCAAAGTTGCTGATTTGAATGCTGTCCAACAATGGGAGTGAGGCTCCAGGCTCTTTACATGTAGAAGCTGAATGGCACTAGAAGTCTGTGCCACTTTGGAAGGACAGTGTGGTCCCTCCCTGCAGCATGGCAGCTTGGCAGCTTGGTAGCGAAGATCACTGGGTCTCTCCCTCTTTCTGGGCCTCAGTTTCTCCTGAGCTGTCAGGATCAAACCTGAAGCCCGCCACATACCTTTTTTTTTTTTTTTTTTTTTAATCGGTTTTTATCTCTTCCCCTCTATCAATTTAACTTTTTAAAACTGAATTTTTCTACCCGGAATGAAGAATTGCATCATCACTTTTCCCTAAGTCTACCGTGTTTAGATGTTTCACTACTACATTTCTGAGTAGAATATTTATTACTAAAATTTCAGTCCAAATTTTCAACTTTTTTTTTATTCATTCAAAGACAATGTGGCTTTGGATGACTGCAATGTTTTGAAATATTTTCTAGATTTTATTCTTTCAATTTTTAAAAATGTTTGCAGAACAAGATTGATTAAATGTCTTATGGGTGAACAGTTAGTGTTAAGCTTTTCCTAATGATAACTTTTTAATAATTTCATTGATCTGTCCAGATCTTTTGAAAAGATCCTTGGCATGCAAGACACAAGGGAGGAAGCCTAGGTTAGGTGTCAGTCTATGAATAAGGCTGCATGATTATGTTCGGATATTGGGCTATTCGGCTGCAGGGTAACTAGAAGGCAGAGAACATGGGATTCAACTGGAAATTCCTGGTAGACAGGCACTGGGGGCACTGGTACCCAACTTCTCAACATCCTACAGAGAGACGGTTTTGGACCAGGGTGTGGCTGAGTATTCTCTGCTCCAACAGGGAGGCTCCAGCACCTTGATGGTCTTTTTTAATGGTGTGGATGTGACAGTTGCCTGGTGCAAGCAGAATGCTTGGTGACAGGGTCTGAACGTAAGTTCACCAATTGCCAGTGGAGCTAGTGCCCAGCATATAAAGTCCTTGGGCCTGTGGGGGACCTCAGCCTACAGCCTGTGTGGAGGACACTGCAGGAGGCTCTGTTCAGTACTCCTCTGCCCATGGGGCAAAGCAATACCTGCTAGCTGCAAGGCTAACAAACCAGGATGAGTCCTCTTTCTGACTGCTTCTTTCCCAAGGGAAAGTCTCCCATTCTTTCTGAGATCCGCCTGTTTCTCTTCATGAGTCTTGGTGAGAATCAAGTCCTCTCCAGGCCTCTCTCTGGCTTCCTTGTAGCCGGTTACTCAGCCATCAGGACCACCTGTCCTGGATTTTGCATGGAGTGGGTGAGGCCTGGACAGGGACGGCCAGAGCCCTCTCTTTAGTGGCGGTTGGGGATGCAGGCTGCGGGCTCAAGCATCCCGGGAAGTAGAAGCAGCCATGCTGGGGACATTGAGGGCAGCACTGTCTACCTCCTCGCAAGGGTGGTGTTGTGCAACTCCACCAACTTAGCAAAGTTTTTAAGGGCGTGACCTCAACCAGGCTGTGGTGGTAAATCTTCACAACAAGTGGCACCATGGGACAATAATGAAAGAGATTCCACATAGAGCTGATATAGAAAAGAAGATGTTCTTGGCCTCACAAGTGTATGGCAAGAAAGGATGAGAACTCTGGTCTACAACTCATAACCGCTTAGGTCTCATTTTCTTTTTCTTTTTTTGAGTTGGAGTCTCACACTGTCGCCCAGACTGGAGTGCAGTGGCTGCTCCCGGTTACCAAAGCCTCGACCTGCTGGGCTCCTGCGATCCTTCCGCCTCAGCCTTCCAAGTAGTTGAAACTACAGGCGCATGCTACCACGCCCGGCTAATTATTTTTTATTTATTGTAGAGATGAGGTCTCGCCAAGTTGCCCAGGCGGGTCTCGAACCTGCGGGCCCAAGCAATCCACTCACTTCAGCCTCTCAAAGCACGGGATTACAGACTGAGCCACTGAGTCCAGTTTTAGGTCTCATTTTCATCTACAGTCCTTTTTTAAATCACAGCAAGGCTTTTTGCCCTCGCTTTTTACGAGTATTTTGCCAGTTTTTCAGTGTGTGGTTTGCTCTACCCATGGGTCAGAAAGAACTCTTGGGGAAATTTAACTCCGTGGTAATAATTCAATTAACATTAAACAAATACAGTATTTTGTGCCAAGATGGTATATTTTGTCCTGGATAAAATTGCAGAACAAAATGAAGATAAATGTATGTGAGTTATAATATATATTAAACCATTAAAGTGTCTCATCTCATAATTCATCATCAGCAAAACAGGGTGCCCACTTTTGAACCTAATTTAAAAATAGGTATTTATTTTATACATTTTTATTAAAGCAAAGATTGTATAGGTAAAAATAATTCTATTTATTATAGAAAAAATGTGTAGCACAAAGCTTTGTTTAAAAGTAGGATTGAAGTGCTGAAATCAAAAAGACAGAGAAAAAACGTAGCTATTTAAGCCAATTTAATGTCACAAAAGAGCGAATATTCTCAAAAAAATCCTCATCAGATAAGCTTCAATGCATAGAGAGAAGGTAAGATGACACTATTTCCTTCCTGTATGGTTGGGCATGTTAGTCGTGTGCCTGGAAACCTTTCTATGATATGAGCGCTATACTTTTGAGTTTCTGATCCCTGAGGTCTCTTCACAGCCGTAGCAGGGATCAGAACACAAAGTTAGGCAACACACGAAGCGAGTGATGCCCACACAGCTGTTTGCCAGTAAGAAAACCTGCACTAGCAGGTGACATGAGAAAAACCAGGCACCCCCTCCTTGCCCTGGGTCCCTACTGGACTTCCTTCCTACTGGGGTCTCAGGGAATGGGCAGAGCTCGGGTTATAAAAGGGCATCACAACCTGGTTCTCTCCATTGACCAGAACCTGCCTACAAACTAGCTCTTCACCTAAAAGAAGTTTCAACCACAAAGCAGGCAGAAAATTACCAGAGTCATGGGAATCCACAGTGTCTGTGGCAAATTCAGTGTCTGCTGAGTATCTATTTTCTGGTAAGTGTAATGAGAAGACAATAATCTCGAAATATATGAAATAAAGTGCTGAAAAAGAAGCTGAAGGGAGTGCTTTTCTCATTCCTGAAAATAAAATCACATATCTGAAAATAATTTAATCCAAGGCATCATAAAGTAATTTCAGCAAGTTCTTTGACTTCCTGAGTAAAATAGAAGACATAGGCCCTTGGAATAAGACACCAAAACTATAGAGAGAGAATCACTTTAGATGGATGGAAAGAAAGTATAGCACAACAGATGAGAATCAAATGGAAGGGGAGAACAACCCTGGGGTAGGTGGGTCTGGGAGAGAAGAGAATAAGTTGTGTGGCAGCAGAGACGTTAGTGAACAAGGTCGAGGTCCTCCCTGAAGATGGACTACAGAGAAACAGCATATGGACGTGACAGCCCTGGAACAGGTCGGAAACTCCCTCTCGGAAAGCAAAGGAAAGTTAAAACAACTGAAAATGATGGCATAGAAATGTGAAAGCCAGGGACAAAGAACCACATTAACATTGCATTTACGGACACACAACCTGAACAATTGCAGTAAAAACAACGAAGAAGGATTAAGTTAAAAACAACTTATTAAGTGGTAGGGAAAAGAAAATGTAATTCTCTAAGATATGCCAACATGCAATTTTGATTTTCTATATTGCTTGCAGCATGTTTGAAAGTGTTTTAAGGTATTATTTAAAATTTATGATATTTTAAAATTTTTATGGCATTAGAGAGGAGTTGGCTGGGAATAGTCCTCTTACAAATCTAATTTTTAAATTTTCATGCAATTTTCTTTTTAATTAAGAAGGAATCGATATGGAGGTTTTGATTTGTGCAGCTCTCTGACAGCCGTTTCCCCGCTCTTTCTGGCTACAATGTGTGCTTCAGGTGGGCTGTGTGACCAGCCCTCACTAGTGCAGTTGGGTTGGAACCAGAAAGAGCCCTGTGCAAGGTACCACGTCCAGTTTTTCTGTCTCAGAAGTCATGAGGGAAGTATCTGTGAAGCAGAGCCCTGCTGCTGACTCACTGCAAACAGAGCACGAGAGAGAATGAACTGTCTTTGTACTAAGCCACATGGATTCGATTCTGTTTCTTGCCAGGACACAGTTTAGCCTGACGGATGTGCATGGTAGCACAGAACCCAGGAACAAATCAAAACAAAACAAAAACTCTCGAGGGCAAATCTGTCATTCCATCTCCCAATAATAAGCAGCGTAAATATTTCAGAGTATTTCTTTTCTCATGTTCATTTGCATATACACATGTCTATTTTGCTATGAATCAAAATCTGGTAACTGTCTTTTTATTTGTTCGTACATATTCCCCCACTTCATGACTTTATTATCTGTCCAGTATCATACTTAAAAAAGAGTTTCTTTTGGTTGTATTTTAATTATTTCAGGATTTTGCTAGGAAATCAATTCTGCTACCCGTGAAGTATCTGAGGGTGTGTAGTTTATTCCGTCTCAGAGATAAACAGTCTTGCCTCTGCTTCAGAGCTGCCATTATCAGTCCATAAAGGGCTGACAACTGCCTAAATTCTGGTGAGGACTTCCCTGCAGCTTGGACTCTAACGGTCCACCCTGATGTCTTTGTTGTTGAAGTCACCCTGTCCCGACTACTGACCCCTTTCTAGCTCTCTCCCAAGCCACATTCTTACCACTTTTGGCACACCATGGAGGAACTTTGGGTTCATCTCCACATCACAGCAAAACAAGAGTAGCTCATGGTGACTAATCATCATCTCTGCCTATTTCTGCTCCTCCAAGTTGTTACTGGGAAATGTGATAATGCCCCTCCCTACCTCTCCTTAGAGTCCCAAATGAGATGCCACACAACTGTTCCTCTTATTTTGCATTTCCCTTCAAGGTGACCCAGCCCTGAGACACCAACCCATAAGGTGTCCTTATGGTCACCTTGCTTGCCAACGCTTCCTCCATCTATGTCTCTTCTCCTGTCTATACCGTAATCTCTCATGTCTCCGTCCAGAGCTGCCACTTTTCTGACCCATCTTCCTTAGGTTGTACTAGGAGATGGGATACAGGGAGACAGAAAATGCCTTAAAAAAATACTTTATTCATTGCACATGAAACAAAATGTTGTAAATAAAGTTTTCATTACAAGAAAGTGTTGTAAATATTTTTAAAGCTTCAGCTGTTTTTATTTAATTTTCTGCGCAGTGAGTTTCAAGTTCTCAAATTAGTTTCTCTCTCTCTCTCCACACACGCTTGTGCGTGCGCGTGCACACACACACACACACACACACACACACACACACACACACGATTATTGTTATGCCAATTTCTGTTAAGTGTAACACAGTTTCCCAAGTCTCCTCTTAGTTGGTGCTAAGGCATACTGTAACGAATTCTAACAATTTTATGTTGCCTCAGCATCCATTTTGAATACAGGTTTAACTTTTTTGTACTAGAAGCAGCACTCAGCCACCTTTGACATTGACTCTGATTCTATTCCATGTCCAAATGACTCAAGCAGGTGGCCAAGATTGAAAATTTAGAGGCATCTCTCCTGCCTAGCAGACTGGGTTCCGATTATCCCTGGGCTTCCTTTAATTGGACTATTTGGGCATTTGCCCATGAACTTACATACACTGCTAATCGCAATGACACCTCTGTCTCTCTCTGTTTCTGTCTCTCTTTCACTCTGCCTAATTTTTCCCTCCTGCTTACATGACCCAGGGATGGAAGACTGCCCTCCCTACTTACTGCGCCTTTCTTTCTCAGGATCTCTTAGTTAAACATTATTGACTTATTTCCTTTTGTGGTGGTGTGTTGAGTTTGCGCCTCATATCTGAAGAACCCCCTGGGGCTGGCCCTGGTCAGTTTTCCTCAAAACACCAGAAAGCACACAAGTTCAGGCTCTCAGTACTAGAGCGATGGTCAGGCAGGAGTAAACTGGACACAGGTCAGACAATAGCCATAGGGTGTCTTCCAGTATAAACAAGCTTGCTGTGTGGGAGACCCTTGGGTCATGGGTAGGGCAACCAGGCATTAGACTGTCCAGCAGGTGAAGGCATGCTGGAAACTCCCAGATCTCCTTTATATTCCATCAGGGCAGAGGTGCTAACCACTCTAGTACTAGGACTCCATTTTAGCAGGGGGCTCTTAAAACATAGTTTACTCTTCCCCTCCCCCACATACACAAATTAAGTATTTTATGACCCATCATTTTAGAGGCAGGGTTTGGGTGGAGGAGTCAAAGCGAGGTAAAATGTTTATTATGTGATTGTTTGTGTCTTGATTCTACCTATCCCGGTTTTCCAGTAAGAGCAAGAAGTGTTCATGAATACGAGGGGTGCAGTATATGTCCCATTGTTCATTCACAGAAAGTCAATGACTGAAACAAGGAGTGTTGCTAGGGAAGAAGGCTTTTTTATTTTATGGGTGACATCAACCTGAGAGAAGGAAGCCAAATTTCAAATCCATCCTCTCCTCCCGGGCTAAAGGAAAGGGTTTTTTGTTTTTTGTTTTTGTTTTTTTTAGCCAAAAGGAAAAATAGGAAGGATGAGGAAGAGGAGTTGGTCAACAGGCAGCAGGGGGTCAGATGAGGGACCTGGTGTCTCACATGTGGGAAAGCCAGAGGTGGGGAGGGAGTCTAGAAGCAGCCTTAGACAGCTAGCAGGCACCTTTCATTGTACATACGTAAGTTTCTAAGCTTTCAGTTCTGCGGGCATACCGCTTGTCGGAAAATTGGGCCCATTTCAGAAGCTGCTCGTGTTTCTAGGAGAGGAATTTCTTTCTCTTTGGTTTCAGTTTCAGATCTTATAAACGACTGAAGATAATATCAATGCTAAAAATAGGTGAATAGTATCTTTTTATTTCTAAAATACAATTAGTGAAGACACGCTCAGTACTATACAATTCACTGAGCTTCACACTGGATATCTCATCTTTGATCATTTTCTTGTTTAAAAGTAATTTTAGGTTAATATGTTTGTCTCCTACTTATAGGATTCATGTGATAAAATTATTTAAACTGAATGATACACTTTAAACTTAAAAGTAAGATGAGTAAAGTGAGTTGTATGCCTTCACAATAACTGCTATGATCTGGGGAACCCCCATGACCTTCCAAAAAGACACACCAACATCCCTGTTCCAGGCCTGCTGGACTCCTGTCCCCTTCTCTGTGGTCTTGAGCAAAGTAAATACCTCCAGTCTGATTTCTCACACAACTTTTAAATATACTGTTGCTTAAATTTTCAACTGCTTAGATCCTGGGCCTTTTTCTAGAATATTTGTGTGCGAGCACTTCTCTCTATGATTCTTTCCCTTTAAACCTAGATAATAAAACCCAGGGACTTGAGGAAGGAGTGGACTAAATCATAGAGATTATTTAGTAGCCGGTCTCGGTGGCTCAGCCTGTAATCCCGCACCTTGTGAGGCTGAGGCAAGTGGATTGCCTGAGCCTGCAGGTTCGAGACCCGCCTGGGCAGCTTGGCGAGACCTCATCTCTACAATAAATCAAAACATTAGCGGGGTGTGGTAGCGCACGCCTATAGTTCTAGCTACAGGCTGAGGCGGAAGGATCCCTGGAGCCCAGGAGATCGAGGCTGCGGTGGCCGGGAGCGGTCACTGCACCCCAGTCTGGGCGACAGAGTGAGACTCCAACTCAAAAAAAAGAGAGATTATTTAGTTTTTATTTTTATTTTTTAATGTCTGTAAAGACTATTTCTAAATATGCTTTAAAAGCAGTACTCTAGCACCAGACATTTAAAAAAAGGTCCTCTTCATCAGCATTTCTTCATGCTGAGGTTAAGGGAGGCAGAACAAGACTGCAGCTGTGTGTGCCTAAGTGTATTTCCCCAGGGGGAGGTTCTCGACTCCTGTCTCACACATAGGGAATTCTATGCACTGGAGGGAAATGAAAGAACAAGAAGGGAGTCATGAGATGCAACTTTACCTATTTCAACATTTTTACCAGTATAAAACTGACAGGGGAGTCATGAAATTGATGCTTTCTATATGACCTTTGTTATCTGCATTAGATTCATGCAAGCAAATAAAGGAACCTAAGGACACCTTGTGACTTACTGCATGAGTTGGCCACATCAGCCCCTTCGTCCCACACTTTCATCTCTATCTTAGAAAGTTAGAGATCATGCAGACCCATCTTGCTGTTTTGCTTCCTGGAATTATAAACTGTGGGACTCGGGTTAAATGCCATTTCCAGGCAGGGCCTGAACTACTCAGTGGTACCTGGACCACCAGTGGCAGCCACTTTGCTAACTCAGGGCTCTCTCGACAGCCTTATCCTGGAAAACACTGACCTCATCTGCCTCTTAGACTATAAAACCTTAAGCTTTAATTGGTGATTTGGGGGGAGAAAATTAAAACTTACTTTAGACATTATGAAAAATAGCCTAACAAGCAATAATTTAAAAAATGAAAAGATGATGCCCTCCACATTAAATACTTCTGAATAGTTTCCACATCATGTCATGAATATACTATATAAATAGTTCTTTTAAAGTGGGATTCATCCCTAAACTTTAACACTATTAATATTTCTATATCTCCCAAGCTCAGTGGCTCAGCCTGTAATCCCAGCGCTTTGGGAGGCCGAGATGAGCGGATTGCCTGAGGCCGCGGGTTCGAGACCCGCCTGAGCAACTTGGTGAGACCTCATGTCTACGATAAATCAAAAACTAGCTGGGTGTGGTAGCGCACGCCTGTAGTCCCAGCTACTTGGAAGGCCGAAGCGGAAGGATCGCTAGAGCCCAGCAGGTCGAGGCTGCGGTGGCTGGGAGCGGCCACTGCACTCCAGTCTGGGTGACAGAGTGAAACTCCAACTAAAAAAAAAAAAAAAAAAAAAATATATATATATATATATATATATATATATATATCTACATCATTAAAAGCAATCGCTAAAGTTAAGTGCATTTATTTAAATTTTTTTTTTATGACATGGAAAATAACTGAGTATAGAAAATTAACGGGACAACAGGAAGCAGAGGCCATACAAGGATGGAGATATTTGACTCATTGTGCAGTGGTGTTTCATTCAGCACCTGGTATTATCAAGCACATCTTTCTCAGTGTGAGTCAATGCCATTAAGAAGAATGATTCTAATACTAAAACTGCGAGGAGTCACACTCCCTTCCCATAGAATGGCTTATTCATTGCATTCTGGCATCACTGGTTTCACATTCACTTCTATGCTGCTCTAGATGGCCTCTTGGGGCATCTCTTGAGGATGGCTGTGTCTGTGCCACAGATACGAGGAAGAAGAAGAGAGAAGGCAACCCACTGTGTGCCTGTCCTAATTTCTGACATCTGCAGACCCAGCTGAGAGCACCTGGATTCTGATTAGCTGTAAGAGTTGGAGTACCTACAAACTAAAAGGCAGAGTGTTGTGAAACTCAAAGCACAGGTGCTCTCTGGAGGGTCATAGTGCTTGTTGGTTTGTCACATGCATTTTAAGTCCCCATAATATCAAGCCAAATGCTATGATGTGATTCAGGGGATCTGCGTTACGGTTACACCTTTACATCTGTAAAAAGCATCATCAGTTGGGAGAAAACTCAAAAGATCTGAGGATTTTCAGTGACATTTCTATGTTCACCTATTCTTTGATACAGAACATGTAAAAAGCAAACATTTTATTGACAATGGTAGCTTGAAAATGAAAGGCCAAACAAATAAATGGACTATGAATGGTGCCCAAAACAAAAACAGACCAAAAAATCAAATAAAGCCTTAGACTCTGATATGGAAATTGACACATTTTTCTACACAAATGTTAAAGAAGGGGATAATAAAGTTTAAACTATGTCTCTTTAAGCTACAACTTCTCTTCAAAATAAAGTTACCAAGATTCAAAGGCAAAATGATTTTCTGAACTTTTGCCTCTTAAATATGCACATATGCAAAACTGTGTGGAAGAACAGATGGAAAAATAATTGAACATATATGACAGAGAGTTGATTACCATATATATTACATCTGGATGCATTACAAATCAACGAGGAAAAGATGATCACCATAAAAATAGTCAACGAGTGCAAATGTAAATTAGTCCCCCAAAACTACTACTCCTATTTTAAAAAAACCCATTCTTTTTTTTTCTTTTGAGTTGGAGTCTCACTGTTGCCCAGACTGGAGTGCAGTGGCCACTCCCGGCCACCGCAACCTCGACCTGCTGGGCTCCGGCGATCCTTCCGCCTCAGCCTTCCAAGTAGCCAGAATTATAGGTGCGTGCTATCACGCCCGGCTAATTTTTTTGGATTCATTGTAGAGATGAGATCTCGCTGCCCAGGCGGGTCTCGAACCCATGGGCTCAGGCAATTCACTCACCTCAGCCTCCCAAAGGCGCGGGATTACAGGCTGAGCCACCGAGCCCGGCTAACAACCCATTCTTATTACCAAGTTTTGAGCTCACAAAAATAGTAAGATTTTAAACAAATCAATTGTGAAAGATAAAAATAAAAATAACTATTATTATTATTATTTTTTAGTTGGAGTCTCATTCTGTCACCCAAACTGTAGAGCAGTGGCTGCTCCCGGCCACCGCAGCCTCGACCTGCTGGACTCCAGCGATCCTTCCGCCTCAGCCTTTCGAGTAGCCGGAATTACAGGCATGCGCTACCACGCGCGGCTAATTTTTTGATTTATTGTGGAGATGAGGTCTCGCCTGCCCAGGCGGGTCTCGAACCCGCGGGCTCAGGCAATCCACTCACCTCAGTCTCCCAAAGGCGCGGGATGGCAGGTTGAGCCACCGAGCCCGGTTAACTAATATTATTTTTTAAAATATATGTATAATTCACGTGAGAAGCTGCACACTGTGGGCTATTTGATTTAATGCGAAGTGTAGTGTTTGCACAGGATACTTTGCAAATCAACTTGAAACTCTCTGACTTAATACATTTGATGGATCATTTTTACTTATAATAAATACAAATCTCACACAAGTTATCTTCAAGTCGATTCATGAAAAATTTCTTTTTTTATGGCAAGAAATAGTAAGAAAGGATTGAAATCGTCTTAAATCATCGATGACTATCACAAACTATGCTGTAATTCTTAAATCATGTGATAATTTGGGATGATTTTAAGTTATTTAACAGATGACATGCTACATTGTGAAGAAAAATATATATTTGAAAATACAAGTAACCTATAAATGCCATTTACCACTAACTCAAATGCTTTAGGGCTATGTTGCTAACTATATGAAATTTCATGATTATACAACTTCATGTGTTGATTTTATATCCTATCAGAATTTTATCCATATAATTTAGCTAGGGGAAGCACAGAACAATGCACTATTTGTGGTATGAATTTTAGGCTTTCTAAACCACATCATCTGAGAAGAGCTTGATAGGAGTTATTCAGATGTAAAATACACAATTTAACCAACATATAGGACATCTAGAAGTAGTGAAAATGAAGTTGAAGATGTAGCCCTAAATACTCAAATTCAGAGAACTTGAGTTAGGATCTAACCATTTTACAGGCTTCTGAACTAATTCTGTAGGTTAAAAAATATATATACACTGTGCTGGATGATTTGAGGGTAAAACCTAACACATTCTATGCATTTTTTCCAGGCATTACAGTGGGGCACAGAGACTCATGCCTGAAATCCCAGAACTTTAGAATGCTGAGGAGGGAATATTGCTTGACCCAGGAGTTCGAGACCAGTCTGAGCAACATAGCAAGATCTCGCCAAATAAATAAATAAATAAATAGATAGATAAGAACCTTCTTTAACTAACTTCCATAGTCCACCTAAGTACACAATAACTGTTGATTAACATGGGGTAAAATTTAAAGTTGATTCTATAAACTTACAGGACTGTTATCACATTTCTTTATCTGTTATAGTGCCTATAGTTTGGAAAGAGGAAAGAGCTAATTGGAGTTGTTCCTCTTCCAAGTTTTCCCAATGAGTGCTCCATTCATGCTCAACTTCTCTTGCACACTAAGATGTTCATTTAAAAGATTTCTCAAAGAACTAACAATAAATTTACCATTCAGCCTAGCAATCCCACTCCTGGATATATACCCAAAGGAGAATAAATCACTCTACCAAAAAGACACCTGCACTCATATGTGCATTATTCACAGTAGCAAAAACATGGAACCAACCTAGGTGCCCGACTGGATAAAGAAGATATGGTACATATAGACCATGAAATACTATATAGCCATAAAAATGAACAAAATAATGTCCTTTGCAGCAACGTGGATGAAGTTAGAAACCATAATCCTAAGTGAGTTATCACAGACAAAAACTGAATACCCCATGTTCTCCACCATCAGTGTAAACTAAACACTGAGTGCACAATGGCACCAGAATGGGAACAACAGATAGTACGGCACTCCTACAGTGGGGAGGGAAAGAGTCAGGTATGGGTTCAAAAACTACCCACTGGGGAACATGTCCACCATCTGGATGATGGGCTCCATAGAAGCTCAAATCTCACCATCACACAATATACCTATGTAGAAAACCAACACATGTAGCACTTGCCTGAATAGCTAACTAACTAACTAACTAACTAACTAACTAACTAACTAACTAACTAACTAACTAAACTAACTAACTAACTAACTAACTAACTGCATAAATTAATCAGTACAAATAAAAATAAAATGTTCACTTAAGCTAGATACATTTGCTAGTTCAGGCTTAAAAATAGTAAGATTATGATTTATATGATGAGTGGTGTCTGCTACATATCAACTCTAGACACTCATACGTGTGTTATTCTAAGTCCATACGATGAGTTATGATGGAAACTTGAGCAAACACTAAATTTCTGCTTTAGAGTTTCATGTTGTAATGATACAGTTTCTCAACTATTCTAAAATGAAGAAAGTAACTCTAAGAAAGGAATTAATTTTAAGTTTTAACTTATTGTGGTGGAATTACTGTGTTGAGGGATATTTTCTATGAGTCTGTTTTTTTTTTTATGAACTCTTCATAACATCTTCTTATTACAAGTAAACGTGTTCTTTCCTCCTCGGATTCTCAAAATGTACTTTCTACACCTCAGTTGTGAAACTCATTTTTATTCCATTTTGTATCACGTCAGCTTAAATTCTGCTTGGTCTCCTGATTTTTTTTCCTTATTTTTATCACCATGGATTGCAACTACTACAAGGAAAATCTTCTGAAGGTAGAAACTTTGTCTGATGTATGTCTTTGTGCCCTTTATTTGGCAACAGAATGACTTGTACAATAGTCACTCAGTGAATGTTTATTAAATTTGTTTAAAATATGCTTAGGCTTAGAAAAGTATTTTTGCCCAATTTAAAATAAGTGTGAATAAGTTATAGACTCATTTAAAGTCTATAACCTAGACTTCAGAAGTAGAAGTACTTGAACGTCATACAATAAATTCCTAGAACGGGTTATAAATGCAATGGGAAATTTTATGCAATTTCATTTTTATGGGCCAGAGAATAATTTTTCTTTATTTGGGATTCTGAGTGTTACAATGCTGCTACTGGAATTATAGGAAAGAATCAAACTACTACTAGGGTTATAGTCAAGAATCTTATGGAGATAATTATAAAAATTTCCCCAATAAAGGAGATTCTGGACATTTTGAGTCAAATGACTCATATTTGCATAAGACAGAAATTTTATGCCATTTTTACTCCTCAAAACAGTAATTCCACCACAATAAGCTAAAACTTAAAATTAATTCCTTTCTTAAAGTTACTTTCTTGATTTTAGGATAACTGAGAAACTGTATCATGAAAACATGAAACTCTCTAAGGCAAAAATTCAGAATTTGGTCAAGTTTCTATCATAACCATTGTATGGACCGAAAATAGTGCATTTTTTGATGATTGAGCCAGATTTTATATAGTCTCTAAATCTCCTAAATATTGTAATTCAAATATTTAAAAAGTAACATTTTACCAATACTGAAATCTTAGAAACAGACAGTTATTAATATTTAGAATCTATTTAAATTAATTATGGTACAAACACACGATGTAATATTATGAAGACACTAATTATCATGTTTTAATAATGGTTAGTGGAGAAGGTAATGAAGTAATGAATAATGAAATAATGAATATGGTATTAAATTGATAAGTAAAAATGCAGAATACGAAATCTCTTCAGTTTTAAGTGTTTGTATTTATGTGTGAGCATGCTTTTAGAGAGGAAATACACCAAAATATTTGCAATGTAATTTTGAGTGTAGGGATTATCAATGAATGATATTTCTTCTTCATATTTTTCTGTATTTTCTAAAATTACCTTTTTATTAGAAAATATTATTTTTAAACAACTTAGATTTCTTTCTGTGTACCATTATTTATGCAAAAAAGTCTACTGTGAGTTTTCACTTATAATAATGTATGGTTTTTAAAAAATAATTGAATTCCATAAAGGATGGTATTCTCACCTAATATACTGCTTGGTAATATAAACACTCCTAACCTATTATTGATCAATAGTTTGTCATATATCAATATATAAGATAATATTGGTGAATATTATATTATTGGTAAATCAGCTTCAGCTACTGAAATAAATAAAATGCAAACAAACAAAAATGTCTTTCTATTTTGATATGTGAATACCTGTAGCTATTTAAATATGATGTGTTATAAAAATGTGCTTTCTACAAATTACATAACATATATCTGCATTAATTTTTTCTCAGCACATGGTTTAAACATCATTAGAGTTAATATGTAACCCTAACTGATATTGTACAATACATTTCAAAATTATTAACCTATTTATATATGTGAAAAAAAACCAAGTCATTTAAGTACATCTATTAAATCTGAAAACAAAATAGCTTCTAAAATATGTCCTCTAATATACTGCATCTCTCTTTCAGGGCCATATTGCACCCAAGTGAATGCAAAATCTTATAAATATTTCAGGTTGAATTTTTATTGATTTGTTTGAACTGTTTCATTTTATTATTGTTATTTTTAAGTGAATTTGCTGTTTTATAAATAATACAGGTAGATGAGGCAAATACAACACATTTATAAATAGGGTCTCTAATCACAATTCCTAATTTCAAGTCTTAACCCTTTTCCTTATTTTCCATGCTGCTTCTTTTAAAAATAGAGTTTAATTACAAGACTACTTAATAACCTTCTTAATGATTGAATGCAAGTACATATGTCAAGTTCTTATCAGATTGTTGATGTATAATTCAATGTAATAAAATCTAGAAATATTCATCAACAGGTCACTTTGGATGTTGCCTAAGCAACAGGTCTAGTTTAGGAATTCTTAGAAAGTATTGTGTAGTTGCTAAAAGTGCTACCGTCAAAGACGTTTGAGAGATATTTCTAAGAACTTCTGATGATATCATTAATGGTATGGAGAAAAATAAGCTCTCTGAGGACAGGGCTGATTCTGTGTATCACCCATTTAATTTTTAATTTAACATACATCTACTATTCACAGACTGCCTCTAGATATTCTGCCAAGTCACAACGGATTAAAATACCAAAAATACAACTCCTGATTTTAAGGTCTCAGGCAAGTTGGAGCATTAACTTGCAAATCCTCAATTACAGACAAGAGTATGAGGTTCATTGTGTGTTAGGTGCTTTTAATCTAGAGGTCATGGGATTCAGTGTCTCATTCTTCTTAGGTCATTCTGTAGAAATGAGTGTTAGGGAACTGATGTGTGAAAATGGTGACATTCATCTGCTGTTATTTCTATGGCTAATAACTTTTTTTGCTTAAAACCCAGAACTCTCATGTCTTCTGCCATTATCCATGAAGCTGAGGCAAGCTAACATTTTAGCTTGCACATTGAATAAAATCACAGACCCTTCATAGACCCTGACACATTTTGTTCTTAGCAGTCAAAAGATGAACCCTAAGCAACAATCTACACTCAGACATTTCCTTTGCAGGATACAAATCTTAACAAAATCTTCTCAGAATTATCACACTGCTCTCCAAACAAGGACATGCTCCTTGGGACACACTCTGCGGGACTGTCTTTTCACATTAGATCCTCTATCTAATCTGGATTCTTCATTGGATTTCAATGATCTCTGGATGGGATTTGGTTTAAAAGTAAGAACATATAAATCTGTGTCATAAATCAAAAAATACTTTATTAGATTAGAAGCATTTCAATTTGAATAATTTCATAAAGCAATGTTCTCATTTTAAATCATTTTCCCAGCAACACTGAAATATCATCATACAGAAAATGTTTTTATCCTTTGAAATTAAAGGGCAATTTTGTTTGAAATGATGGAAAACCACAAAGGAAACAAAGCATGGAAGATAGATTAGGATAATGCATCTTTGCAATATGAGCTTAGATGCAATAGGACAATTATCTACAAAGATCAGTGTAGGTGGCACAGAATTTAAATACATAATTTTGAACAATATGCTCTTGAAATAATTACCTATTTTCCATCCTTGTTGCTGGAACAGAATAGTGACACCCTTAGACTTTTGTGACAAACTAAGGAATCCACAGTTTAGCACTATACAAATTTCCAAATAGTGACACAATTTTAAAATGGATAAGTTTATAAAGTTCCAGAAAGTGAGTTGGTAGCAGCAAATAGATAAAGTCATCCGGTGTTATTAGTATTTTACCTAAGAAAAGTATCCAGGACTCTCTCTCATAGCTTTTACTGTGTATTTTTATGTACTTTAACTCTTTAACTGGAGGTTAAATATATATATAATCTCTGATGATGAATTTACGATTTTTTACCTTATGATGCTGTAACAGTGATAAGCACTTAGTAGAAACTGTAATTTGAGTACTCATACAACCATTCTGTTTTTCACTTTCAATATATTTTTCTTTCAAAATAGACTTGTGTTACATGATTCGTCCCTACTGTAGCTAATCTAAGTCTTCTGAACACTGTATCAAGTTTGGTAGGTAAAGGGTTCTAAATGTATGTTTGACTTACAATGTGCCCAACTTATAATGTGTTTATTGAGATGTAACTACATTGCAAGTCAAGGACTTTATACTATGATCTATTTCTAAGTTCTAAAACTGCCATCTTGCTTTCTAAAAGCTTTCTCCCTATTAACTTTCTTATATTTGAGAAATAGCATTACAGCTTAACCAGACTCAAAGACCCAGTGTCACTTTTGACTTATCTGTTCTTCTTATCAGCCATCAAATGGTCATAGAAAATGTAAAGTTGTTTTAGAATTCAATATACTAATATGCTTCTTTTAAACAGAGTAACCAAGATCCAAATATGCAAAAAATATCTGCTTACAAATTGCACATTAACTTTTGTTCGTGTTGGAATCTGACATTAATTATTCTCTTTTTCTTACTTGTATACAGTGCTCTTTAGTAGGGAAGAGAGTACTTGGCTGACTCTATCTCTGACTGTTTTTATGATCTCAAATCTCAACTTCTGGCTCTGTTTTCTGAATTTAAATATTGCCTATAATCATTTTGAAGAAGCAATAAAAAATATCAAAAAATCACCACAGTATCAATTTCACATTTTATGTTGAATAAGGTAGTGATTTATTTCGTGAAAATAACAAATTATATATATTTAAAGATTCATTATGTGGATCATCTGACTGACTCACAGGTGAGTGTAAGAACATTGGATACCTATTTCAGAAAAAATAATATAAAAATAAAGATTATTTTTTACTTTTAATTTTGACCTACTGGTCATTTGAAGAATAGCACAAGAATTCCTAAATACATTTCACTCATATTTTCCAATTGTCACCACCTTATTTTCTCGATCCTTTCTTTCATCAATATGGTATGATATAAATTACCCACACTGCTTTTCGTTTTTCAGTCATTTGAAAGTAACTTGCAGAAATAATGTTTCTCTACAGCTGAATACTTCAGTGGACATTGTTTAAAATCAAGAATATTCTCAGAAATAACTACAGTTCAATTTCAAAATCAGGAAATTAATGTTTATTCAGTATTTTTTCGAATCTGAAGTCTTTATTCATATTTCATCAATAGTTCTATTGTTGTACACTTGTCCTATTATTGTCTTTATAGCGAGAGGAAATTCTGAATTTTATGCTACTTTCAGTTATTGTATTGGTGTTAATTTGGAACAACTCTTCAGACTTGTTTTTCTTTGGTGAGATGGCTATTTTTGAACAGTATAGTATAGTTAGCTATTTTGTGCACTCTATCTCCATTTCAAATTTTCTGATGTTTTCTCATGGTTAAACCCAGGTTATGCATTTTTGGCAAAACTCTTTTTCTCTGTGCAGCATATGAAGAGGGATGTAATGTTGATTTGTGTCATTACTGGCCAGGTGAACTTTGATCACTTGGTTAAGGTGATGTCTACCCAGTATAGCTACTGTAAAGATAAGATTGTTTTTTCCCTTTGTAATTCCTATCTTTTGGGAACATACTTTGAGGATATAAATAGCCTTTTGTTTCTTGAACTTTTACTCAATGGTTTGCATCCATTAATGATTTTTTATCAATTTAATTATTATCAATCTATTGTACTACTACATCTCAATATATTATAAAATTACAAGAGGAAATTAATTAGAAAAGTGTGGTATTGGTACAGAGATAGGCACAAAGCCTAGTGAGACAGAGTAGATCGTCCAGACATAGACCTACCTGTGTGGTCACTCAATTTATGACAAGATGACACTGCAGCCCAGTGAGGAAAACATGAACTTCCATTAACAATTCTGGATAAATTGGAAAGCCTTGTCAGGAAAATAAATATTTTTAATCTCACACAATATGTGATTATTAATTATTTGGATATAGGACTAACTGCAAAAGTAAAACAATGAAGTGTTAATATGAAAACATAGCAGGCTATTTTCCTTATGCTGGGAATATGTAATGTTTTCTTTAAAAAAAACTCAAAAATATCAAACATAAGAAAGAAAATAGGTACATTGGACACCATTAATTAAGGATTTCTGTTCACTATTATCAAAGCAAGCCACAGAGTTGGGCAAAATATTGATGAACACATTTTGAAGAAAGGACTGCTTACGTTTATACGAAGAAATTCACATCAGAGAATAGCAGACAGCCCATTACACAAAAGGGCAATACAATTTGAGCCTTCCTTAATAAAAAAGGGTGAGAAAATGTTTGAAAAAGGTGAAAAAAGTATTTGAAAATATGCTCAGCTCATTACTCATCAGGAACATGCTAATTAAAACCACAAGACACTCTTACTCAACCTGAAGTATGATTAATTTAGCTACACTGCCATACCATGAATTGGCCAGGGAGGCAACTAGAATTCTTCTGTACTGCTGGAGGAAGTGTAAGTTTGCACAGACACTTGGCATAGACATTTGAGAGTTTCTACTACAGCAGAACACGTGTCGTACATACACACCCAACAAAATTGTTGCAAAAATATAACTGTGCAAAAATGTTTGGGAAGCTCTATTTATAGTGGTTGAATAGTGAGAAAAAATTCTAATGTGTCACTGCAGTAGAGGAGGTAAACTGTGGAATGTGGACAGTAGAATACTCATGGACATCATAGAATTTATACATTAAGAATAATACTTCATCCATTGCTGTGTAAGTCAACATGAACAAATCTCACAAACATGATGATGAGCAAAATATTTCTGTCACTCAACCAGAGATTCTACATTGTGTTCTTCTATTTGTACAAAGTTAAAAAGCAGGCAAATCTGATTTGTGAAATCAGGGCAGGGTAGTGGTTAACTTGGGAAATGCAGGGTCGTTAGTGACTGGAAGCAGGCTCAAGGAGACTTTTGGACATGCTGCTAAATTCTATTCTTACATATGGGTACATATGCAAAGCTTTGAAAATCTTATAGAACAGAGCACAGGATTGCATCCTTTTTATATTTATGTTATAATTTTACAAATTAATACTTCAAAATTTTGAACATTGCTCAAAATTTTTCCTGACCTCCTAGGAAAAACATCCCATCCTTCTGAGAGGACCAGGCTCTTTGAAGCGTTACCAATCAATGTCAAGAACTAGGCATTTTTAAATGTCCCCTGACTTTCCTCAGCCCTCTCAAATATTCTCTTGTACTCTACATAGTGTTTTAGAAATGAATTACTATAGTTTTCTTTTCCACCACCTACCTAATTCAGGGACTGGGTGCTAATTTTCCTAATCCTTTTCAAATTGTGAAGTTATTCTCGCCAATTTTGTCTTCTATTTTTCTTCTCCTTCTTCCAAATCCAGCATCATTGTGCTCCATATTCTCTCTCTGATGATAATCTTTGTGCATTGTTTTGCCTAACTTTACAAAGGTCCCACTCCAACTAGACTATATTGACTCTTCACACCTGCTGTCAACCACCAGACATGAAATTGATAATCACGTCCCTATCCTGATGAACTTGGCTGTCACATTTGAAACATGCAACTTCAGGGGAAATAGTTTTATGGAACAGAAGTCCCTAATTTAAGGCAACTCATTGTTTTGGATTGTTTTATGTTATTTCTATATGCTAGATTTTTCTGGAATTTATGCCAAATGATCGAAAGCTTTATTTAGGGACATAGCACAGTGAGGCCCTAGTTATAAGAACACTATTGCAATGGTTTTCTAGAGGACTTTGAGGTTAAGGGTTATGAAACATCAGAAGGAATAAAAAAGCTATAGAAGAAATAAGGAAAATGAATTATACAGAACCGTGTGGCTCATACAGCATTTTTCTTTTTTCTACCAATTTTTAAACTAGTTCCCTGGTAAGACACATATGAATTTCTCCACACTTACATTCTCCTACTGATTTGTTCAGGGATGTCTGAATACCTTGCTTTATTTCTCTGATCATTAAAGTTTATTCTGCCTACTCCATTGCAAGTGTGATTGCTATTGAGGACTCCAGTGCTACGAAGTATATTTTTATCACACAATTTAAATGTTCAGGCCACAACCTGAGCCCTAGTCCTACTGTTGAATTTCTTGCAGAAAAATTTAAAAAGGTAATAATCACATGTTGACCCTTTATTGAGCCTAAGTCATACATCTGTGTTCCTTATACCATGAGCTGTTTTATTTTATTTTTATTTTTATTTTTTAAGTCAGAGTCTCACTCCATTGCCCAGGCTGGAGTGCAGTGTCATACTCACGGCCACCCCAGCTTTGACTTGCCTCAGCCTTCCAAGTAGCCAGAACTACAGGTGCGGGCTACCACACCCAGCTAATTTTTTTATGTATTGAAGAGATGAGGTCTCACCAAGTTGCCCGGGGCTGGTCTTGAACCCGCAGGTTCAGGCAATACACTCACCATGAGCTATTTTAGTCACTAAAGGTTATCTTTGTTCCTGATATTATCTTTCACCAGACACAGAACTGAGCAAATCAAGAAACAGGTTTCTGGTGCTCTTTCATGTTCACAGCATTCATTGAGTTTGATTTTGATATTTTAGCATTTTTGCTTTTAAGATTTTTTAATGCCTTATATAAAGAATGCTCACTTCATTGGAAAAAGCAGACCTCTGGAGAAGGAGTTAACTAAAGGAAGCCAGGTCTATTCTCTTACCATTGTATTGCCCTCATTTTATAAATTATGCATGGTAGATTCAAATCTGACACATTGTTTAGGGTTAGTAGACACTAATTTTGAACACTAGGCTAGAGTGCGACCTGGGAAAACAGGACCTGGGAGCAGTTTCAACTTGTAATTCTAACTCCGAATAAAGACTCCAGTGTTAAAGAAAATATCATATGATTTAAGGAGAAGAATACAAACTAGATGTTATATGATTGGCTTTCTAGTCATCTAGTATCATAAGGTGGTCATTGTACAAAATACTATTCGAACTTTATTTTCCATTTGCAAATATCAAATTTGAGGTGAGTTTTGTTTGCACCCTCCAAATACAATCCTTCTCCTATTATTTTTAAATATGCTTCCAAGCCCTACCTATAAGTCATCATAAACCAATTAGTACAATCCAAAACATACAGGAGCTCTCTTTGTTCTAATGCAAGCTTACATTCCCCTGCATTCCCCATTGCCCAGCAAAGGTCAGAGCAAGGGAGATATACGTAATTAGTCCTGAAATCATTATGTTCTACACAATTAGTAGTTGTCTTAGCCAACATCCCATAGAAAGCAGCGTCCACAGTGTAAGTATTAAAAGCTAGTGTTTTGTCTAGAAGCTGCTATCCTAGGGCATAAAAATGAGGGAGAAGGGTAATAACAGCAACTACAAAGAGTGGAAAGCAATGCAAGATGATCTCTGTTCAGGTTGCCCCTTGCCTTTCAGCGAGACTGTGTGTGGCCCCTCAGCCCTTCAGGACATCTCTAAGTGGACAGTAGAGCAACCACTCACTCATGGGGGAAGCCTGGGAGGAGAAGGGACGATCTGCCTGACAGCCTCCTTCTCTCCTCCCTCTGGTCTTGCACTGGTCAATATCTGTGTCATTGGGGTTAATTTTCTGCTTTTGCAGACTGTGACATTCGAGCTGACTGACGGTTTTGCAGGACACCTCCATCCCTACCTGTGATGCAGTTTATCATCTAATCTAGAATTGGTGGGAAAAGCCAGACAGTGAGTAAATGTAGCTGGTCCTCCATCCTGGCAGGAGCTGGTTAGAACCCTGAGGTTCACGCAAAGCCAGTGGCTAGGCAGTGACTGAGGCAAAGCAAGGGCTGGCTGGGAAGTTGAAGACAATAAGAGAATTGAAGAAGGTGCATTAAGTGTGTTCTTCTAAGTAGGGCTATCTGCAGTGTTTACTGAATGGGAACGTAGCATTTCACACGTTTCTAGTGATTCTGCATAACATTTTTATATTCTGTGATGTCCATAGCGTTGAAAGTGGTAAGCTGGAATCCTCCACCCTGGATCTGGGATCATTTTCATTAGCCTTCTGACTAGGCAGTGACTCTGTTGATGACAGACATACTTTACTTTTGCAAAAACAAATTAATAAAATTCGCGTCAATAAATACTGTTTACATGCAATTTGTTTCTCCCTGCAGTAGATTTTCTAAGCCACACAAATTTCTCAAGCCTGAAATTATATTGTCAATTTCTTCATTTTTTAATCATTTTATGGAGTCAGGCTGTCAAATGGCTAACTCACATGAATTTTCAGTTAATATTTCTTTAGCTTTCTCTCTCAACATATATTATCTGTCCCATGTAATTAATTAGGAAATTACCTTGTCAGCTTTGTGTCCAACATCCTCTCTGGGAGTGTGTAGGTTTGTGTGTTGTTATTGTTGCTGCTATTTTGTTCCAATTAAAGGCAGCCCTGTTTGATAACCCCATTTTACAAACCTAGAATACCACTGTAGTCCACAGTTGTGTATTTGTGTAGAACACACACTGCACACTGGCCCTGGGTTCCTGAGGCCACTTCCAGGTGATTCTGGGTGGTCACTGCTTCCTCTTTCTTTCTCACCCTTTCTTCTCTAGACCCACCTTTCACCTTTCCTTGCTCTGAGTACTCTTTTTTCCTCACTCCCTTTTACTTGGGAGAGATAGCCTTTTTTATAACTTTTAAAAAAATCTGTGTGCTTTTAAAGTTAGTTTTATCTGGGAATAACATGCCTTTCCTTCAGAGGAGAAAAACGGAAACAAGTGTTTACAAATACTGCAATTAAGTTAAAATGCATTCACCAAAGGAAAAAACAAAGTTTTCTGAGGAAATTTTATTTTTACCAACCTGACCTGATTGGAAAATATGTTAGAGGCTCATACTGAGTCCATATGCCCATGGAATATTGAAGAAATAGACCAAAGATAGAATGTTAATAAATTTTAGAACAAACATTGCTACTCATTACATTATGATAAAACTGGATATGAAAAATAATCATCTTAGGTTATCATTTTGCCATATGATAATTTTTTCTGAGACCTTTCCTAAATAATCATTGAGTGAAAGGAACCATGTATCTAAACTGCTGAGTATATTCACAACTATAAATCTTTTTTTCTCTTATGCAAGTATACTAAATATTACAATATTCAGATATTCAGTTCTTAGTTCTCAGATACAAAGATCTAAATTAATAAGCAAGAAAGAATGAAAAGAAATCAATTTAACAGTTACATTTGAATCACTAGAACAACAAAATAAGTGCAAGAGAAGCAACAATAAGCAATAAATAAAGAGGAATAAATATATAAAAGAGAGAAAAGTATAACTGATAAATTAATTCAAGAGCAGATTCTTTGAGGAAGATAACTAAGTAGCTATTCTGCCAGCCAACCTAATCAAGAAAAATGGGACATGGAATATTAAATATACAAAATAAGAAATTATACGTGGAAGTAACCAAAAGTATTGGAGGAATTAACAAGAGTATTACAGACTTGTTTTGTCAATTTTAGAATAATAAATTTGAAACTGATAAATAATTTCCTACTTTACAGATTACCAAGTGTAACTCCAGAGAGACTGTAAATTTAGCCAACCAAATTGTCATAGACTATGTAAAATATTTTCTTAAAAATCCAGTATGTTCTGATCATAAAGTAGTTTTCAGAAGTTTGAAAGAGTAGATAATTCTAATATTTATTTTTTTCAGAATATAGAAAAAGGAGTTTATATAATATCTCTATACTACCATAAACTTGATACAAAGCTCAAAGATGTTACAAAAACCAAAAAACCCCAAAAGAAACAGGATCCAAACAAAACTGCCAATCTCCTGTATACACAAATCCTCAATAAAATATTAATAAGTATATAAAGCAGCACATTGAAATAATAATATTCTCTTTGGTTAATGTCAATGTGGGACCTCCAAATACTCTGCTCAAGGGAGGGTGGCTCCGACACTCAGAAGCAGTGCAGCCTGGAGGGTTGAAAAGGATGGTTTTCAAACTTTTCTCCCCAAGATATTTAACATTTCTTTCTTTTTTTTTTAGTTTCCAATTATTATTATTATCATTTTACTTTATTTTATTATAAAGATATGGAGTACAAGCCTGGAATTGGTACATAAGTAATGTACATGCAGGTGAAGTTGTTACTCCAGTTGGTCCTCTCTTGCCTTGATTGGGATCAGGTACATTTTGGGTTGTTATGTGCCCCGCCTTCCTCCCTCCCCTGGCAGTGTCTTGCCACTGCTCATCCCTCCCTGGTATTTCTGCAATTTATATTCAGGTCCCACTTATGAGTGAGAACATGTGGTTTTTGTTCTTTGTTTTCATGATACATCGCTTAAAACGTCTCCAATTCCATCCAATTTGCTGGGAAGTCTGTGTTCTTGTCTTTCTTTATGGCTGCATAATATTCTATCCTGTATATGTACCACAGTTTCTTTATCTTGTCTGCTAATGAAGGGTATAAGGGTTGGTTCCATGTTTTTGCTACTGTGAATAGTGCAGCAATAAACATATGCATGCAGGTGTCTTTTTTGCAGAATGATTTGCGCTCCTCTGGAGGGGAACTGCAGGAGGCAGGGTAAAGAAAACTTTCCAGCAGCTGCATTCCTCAGTATTGATGACATCAGTCTTGTGTCCTTCGTGTTGTCAGAACAACCAGTCCTGTGACATCAGTACCTTCAGCTTCTGGTGGGCTGGAGGGTGGGTCATGAAATGCTGATTACAATTAGGTCAACTTGGTCCTGTATAACTAGTAAACAAAGGCCTAGGGTAGACATACTTCAAAGTCGCAAAACAATTATTAATAACTCCCTCAGAACGTGGGTTCTATCCTCAGCTAATGATTAGAAAGTAGGGAATGGGACAGACAGCAAACAAAGTATGACAAAGCTTAAGCGATGCTACAATGACTGTTCTCTAGCTAATCAGTCTGTATGACTTCACCTTTTCATATTCCATGATCATTCATTCCCATTTTATTAAGCTTCTGTTTTTAATACACTATCATTTTTGATTTTTAAGAAATATTTTCTTAATTTAATTATATATTATGCCTTTGATAAGTTAATTTTATCACAATTGACGCTTTTATATGGAAAGTTTTATTAATTGAAGAACCCATAATGTTCATTGTGATGAAAACATAAATAAGAGTGCCAGTTAAAATCAGATTCTCTACAATAAACAAAGAACAGGAAAAAGCATATGGACCAATGGAATAGGATAGCAATTCCAGAAGTAAAACCTCAGCATCTCAACCAACTCATCTTCTACAAAGCCTCCACCATCAGTCAGTGAGGAGAAGAGAACCTATTTAGTAAATGGTGCTGGGAAAACTGGCTGATCACATGCAGAAGATTAAAACAAGACCTCTACCTATCTCCATGTACAAAAAATCAACTCTAAATGGATAAAAGACCTAAATGTAAAACACCAAACTATAAGAACCTTAGAAAATGCAGGAGACATCCTTATGGAAATTGGAACTGGCAACCAATTCCTGATCAAAACCCTAAACGCCCATGCCATAATTTTAAGATAGACAAGTGGGACCTCATCAAACTGAAAAACTCCTGCAAAGCAAAAGAAAGCATCAAGAGAGTGGGAGACAGCCCATAGGATGGGAAAACATATTTGCCAACTATATATCTGACACAGGCCTAACATCTAGGATCTACAAGGAACTCAGATGTGCCAAAAAGAAAAGAACAAACAACTCCATTACAAAGTGGGCAAAAGATATGAATTGACACTTCTCAAAAGAAGACATAAGAGAAACCAACAGATACATGAAAAAAATACACAACCTCACTAGTCACCAGATAAATGCAAATTAAAACCACACTGAGATACCACCTAACTCTAGTCAAGATGGCCATCATTAATAACTCAAAAACAACAGATGCTGGAGATGATGCAGGGCAAAAGAGACACTTCTACATTGTTGGTGGGAGTGCAAACTAGTACAGTCTCTGTGGAAAACAGTATGGTGCTTCCTAAGAAACCTAAAAATTGACCTTCCATATGACCCTGCATTCTCACTTCTGGGAATATTCCTCGAGGAACTCAAATCACTACATAAAAAAGATAACTGCACATGCATGTTTGTTGCAGTATTACTCACAATCGCAAGAACATGGAACCAACTGTGCTGCCCATCAAAAGAGAACTGGATAAAAAAATGTGATATACAACAATAGAATATTGTGCAGCCATAACGAAGGACAAAATTACAAACTTCACAGCAACTTGGATGAACTTAGAGTCTATAATACTGAGTGATCTATCACAAAGAACTGAGCACCATAAGTTCTCGCTCATAAGTGGACCTTCAACAATTGTTGCAGTACTATGAGAAAGGGATTGTCAGTAGTGAGAAACTGCCAGGGGAAGGGAGGAAAACCTCATCAACAAGCGTACCTACATAATGAACATTTGTATACCTAACGCTGAATTGTACCCCACATCTTTAAAATAAAAAAATTAATAAAATAAAATAAACTGGGTTCAAATACCATGCCTTATAATCAATGGTTGAATTACTGAAGAAACTGACATTTTCTCATAGAGTAGTAGTGAGGTAAATAATAAAATGCTTATAAGTCAATAGTATATAGTATGTTCTCTAACCTGGTAACTATGGAGCTACCACTGTGATGAAGCTAGCTATCAATAGCAAACCACTGTATCATAGTTTAACACTGCATATTTTAATATTACTTTTATTATCTGAACATTGTAAAAAAAGCTTATAAAATTCAAAGGACAGTCAACTTCTAGAGAAAAGTGTAACAGGAGAATGAACTACCATGAAAATTAGCATGTTCCGCATATTTGAATATGTCCAACCAGGTACTAGAAAACCTGTTTGTAAAATGAACTAATAAATGTGTACTTTATTATTATTATTTTTTAATCAATATTTTTATTATGATATTGTGGGGTACAGTTAAGGGTTAAGTATACAAATATGCTTCGTTCAGACACCCTTGTTGATAAGAGGTGTCTCCCCATTCCCAGGCAGATATTTGCTACTGTTAATCCCATCTCCCTTCTCCTGCCCCCAAAAGTTTCCCACCACTGTCAATCATTTTCTTATAGTATTAAGTTGGATGTTCAAGGTCCACTATATGAGTGAGAACATGTGATACTCAGACCTTTGTTTCTGTAAAAGATCACTCAGTATTGTAGATTCCAGTTACATCCAGGTTGCTGCAAAATTCATGATTTTGTTCTTTTTATGGCTGCATCAGATTCCATCATGTATATGTGCCACATTTTTTTTAATCCAGTCCTCTTTTGATTGACAGCATGGTTGCTTCCAGGTTCTTACTATTGTGAACAATGCTGCAATAAACATATGTGTGCAGGTATCTTTTTTATAGAGTGATTTCAGTTCTTCAGGGTATATTCACAGTAGGGGGATTGCGGGATCATATGGGAGGTCAATATTTAGAGCTTTTAGGAATCGCCATACTGTTTTTCACAGAGGTTGCACTAGTTTGCACTCCCACCAACAGTGTAGAAGTGTTCCCTTTTGGCCACACCCTCTCCAGCAACTGTTATTTTTTGAGTTATTGATAATTGCCATTCTGACTGGAGTTAGGTGGTATTTCAATGTGGTTTTGATTTGCATCTCCCTGATGATTCGTGAAATTGAACATTTTTTCATGTGTCTGTTGGCTGCTCAGATGTCTTCCTTTGGGAAGTGTCTGTTCATATCTTTTGCCCATTTTATAATGGGGTTTGTTTTTTTCTTTTCAGCATGTTTGAGTTCCTTGTAGATCCAAGATGTTAAGCTTTTGTCAGACCTGGAGTTGGCAAATACTTTTTTTAGTTTGTAGACTGTCTCCCTGCTCTCTTGATGGTTTCTTTGGCTTTGCAGAACCTTGTCAGTTTAATGAGGTTCCACTTGTCTATCTTATCTCTTTGGCCTGTGGGTTTCAGGTTTTGTTCAGGAATTGGATGCCAGTTCCAATTTCCATGAGGGTATGTCCCTCATTTTCTAAGGTTCTTATGGTTTGGGGTTTTACATTTAGGTCTCTGATCCATTTAAAGTTAATTTTTATGTATGGGGATAGATAAGGTTCCTGTTTCAATCTTCTGCATGTGGTCAGCCAGGTTTCACAGCACCGTTTACTGAGTAGGTTTTCCTCTCCCCAGTGGTAGGTGGTGGGGGCTTTGTCGAGGATGAGTTGGATGAGAAAGTGATGTTTTGCTTCTGGAATCTTAATTCTATTCCATTGGTCTATACGACTGTTCCTGTACAATACCAAGCTATTTTGATTATTGTAGCTTTATAGTAAAGTTTGAAGCCTGGTAATATACCTCCTGCTTTGTTTTTTTTTTTTTTTTTTTTTTTGCTGAGGATTGATCTGGCTATTCTTGGTCATTTGTGTTTCCATATGAATTCCTGTTTTGTTTTTTCTAGGTCTGAGAAGAATGATGCTGGTAATTTGATGGGTATTGCATTAAATCTGAAGATTGCCTTAGGTAAGATGGACATCTTCACAATGTTGATTTTTCCAATCCATGAGCATGGGATATTTTTCCACTTGTTTGTGTCATCTTTGATTTCTTTGAGCAGTGTTTTGTAGTTTTCATTGTAAAGGTCTTTACGTTTCTGGTTAGGAAGATGCCAAGTATTTCATTTTTTTTGTGGCTATTGTGAATGGAATTGGGCTTTTTATTGGGGTTTCTGTTTGTTTATTATTGGTGTAAAGAAATACGATTGTCTTTTGCACATTTATTTTATATCCTGAGACTTTGTCAAAGTTCTTTATTAGTGTAAGGAGGTTTTTGACAGATTCTCTTGGGCTTTCAAGGTACACGATCATGTTATCTGCAAAGAGAGATATCTTGACTTCCTCTTTCTATTTGAGTACCCCTGATTGCCTTCTCTTCTCTGATTGCTCTAGCCAGGACTTCCAATACTTTATTGAACAGGAGGGGTGAGAGTGGGCATCCTTATCTTGCTCCAGTTTTCAGGGTTCCAGTTTTTGTCCATTTAGGAGCATGCTGGCTGTAGGTTTCTTGTAGATGGCTTTTATTATTTTGAGGTATGTTCCCCGTTTGAGGGTTTTTATCAAGAAGCCATACTGGATTTTATTAGAAGCTTTTTCTGCATCTAATAATATAATCATGTGGTTTTGTTTTGACATCTGTTGATGTATTTAATTACATTTATGGTTTTATGAATGTTGAACCAGGCTTGCATCCCAGGGATGAAGCCCACTTGATCATGATGGATGATTTTTGAGATGTGTTGTTGAATCCAGTTCACTAGGATCTTGTTAAGAATTTTAGCATCTATGTTCATCAAAGATATTGGCCTGTAATTCTCTTTCTTTTTTGAGTCTTTACCTGGCTTGGGTATCAATGTGATGTTAGCTTCGTAAAATGATTTGGGGAGAGTTCCATCTTTCTCAATTGCCTCGAGTACCTTCAGTAGCATCAGTATAAGCTCCTCCTTAAATGTCTTGTAGAATTCTGCCAGAGAGTCATCTGGTCCAGGGTTTTTTTTTTTTTGTAGGTAGTTTTCTTATTACCTAGTCAATTTCCTTGATTGTTATTGGTCTATTAGGGTCTCAATTTCTTCTTGTTTTAACCTAGGCAGGTTGTGTGATGACAGAAAGTTCTCCATTTCCAAAAGGTTTTCAAGTTTGTTTCCATATAAGTGTACATAGTAGTCTCTAATGATCTTTTGTATTTATTCAGGATCAGATGTGACTTTATCTTTTGTCTTTCTGATAGTGTTTATTTGGGCTTTTTCTCTCTCTTTCTTGGTCAATCTAGCTGGGGGCCATCGATCTTGTTTATCCTTTTGAAGAACCAGGTTTTTGTTTCATTGATTTTTTTGTATTATATTTTTGTCTTCTATGTCCTGGATTTGGGCTTTTATTTTGGTGATCTGGATTCTTCTGCTGAAATTAGGGTTTTTGTGGCCTTGCTTTTCCAGTTTCCTTAGGTGACTTGTTAGGCTGTTAATTTGTGATCCTTCCATTTTCTTCATGTGCGTTTGTAGGGATATAAATTCCTCTCTTACTACAGCTTTCCTGGCATCCCAGAGATTTTGGTAAGATGTTTCTTCATTTTCATTTGTTCAGGTATCTTTTAATCTCTGTTTAGATTTCTTCAACAACCCAGGAGTTATTTAGTATCATGCTGTTTAGTGACCATGTCTTTGTGGGTTTTGGGGAGGCCTTGTTGGTGTTAATGATTACTTTTATTCCACTGTGGTTCAAGAAGATTCATGGTAAAATTTCAGTCCTTTTAAATTTGCTTATGCTTGATTTATGGCTAAGTATGTGGTTGATCTTAGAGTATGTTCCATGTGGTGATGAGTAGAATGTGTATTCTGTGGTCGTTGGCTGGAGGGTTCTGTAGGCATCAATTAAATCCATTTGATCAAGAGTCACACTGAGGTTTCGGATCTCATTGCTGATTTTTTGTCCTGATGTTGTGAGTGGGGTAATAAAGTCCCCAGCTATGATGGTATTGGAGTCAATATCATTTTTTAGGTTACCTAGGAGCTGTTTTATGAAAATCAGTGCTCCTATGTTTGGTGCATATATGCTTAGGATGGACATTTCTTGTTGATGGATTGAACCTTTTATCATTATATAGTGACCTTCTGTATGTTTTTAAATTTTTAATAGCTTAAAGGGTATTTTGTCTGAGATTAATTTCATGACTCTGCCTTTCTTTTGTGTTCCATTTGCCTGAAGATTTGTTTCCCATCTTCTTACTTTGAGTCTGTAAGTGCTTTCTAGTGAGGTGAGTCTCTTGAAGGCAATAGATTGTTGCCTGGTGATATTTTATCCATTTTGCCTTTCTATGTCTTTTCAGTGGTGCATTTAGTCTGTTCACATTAAAACTAATTATTGAAATGTGAGAGTTGATCCCTATCATAATATTCTCACCGAGTTGTTGTTCTTCCTGTTTGTGTGTTGTCTTTCGTTTGGTTTTAGAGTTGGATCATGTGTGTTTTTAATCTTTTACCTGTACTCTTGTGAAGAACGTTGTTGTTCTTTTTTCCTTTTCTTCTGTGTTCAATGCTTTCTTAAGTGTTTCTTGTAGAGGTGGTCTTGTGGCAATGTAGGTTCTTAGGGATTGGATATCTGGGAAAGATTTCAATTCTCCCTCACTGATGAAGCTTAGCTTGGCTGGGTAAGTTATTCTCACTTGAAATTGTTTATCTTTTAGAACTTTGAAGATAGAGCTCCAATGTCTCCTAGCCTGGAGGTTTCTGTAGATAAATCTGCTGCTATTCTAATTAGTCTTCCCTGGTATGTAGTTTGACCTTTTTCTCTTGCAGCCTTTAGGATTTTTTCTTTTATACCTACTTTGTTTAGGCAAATTATTATATGTCTTGGAGTTGGTCTTCTCATCAGTTGCCTTGAAGGGGTTCTCTGAATCTCTTGTGTTTGAAATTTTTCATCCTTGATGAGATGAGGGAAACTTTCTTGAATGATTTCATGAAATGTTTGTCCCAGTGTGGCCTCTGTTTCTCTCTCTGCCTCAGGAAGGCCAATTACTCTTAGGTTCGGTCTCTTGAAGTGATTATTCATCTCTTGAAGGTTTTGTTCTGTCTTTTTGAGCTTCTTTTCTATGCGTTTGATAGTTTGAAATAGTTCTGTGTTTTGGTCTTCAAGGTCTGAAATTCTTTCTTCTGTTTGGCTAATTCTGCTTTCCATGCTTATTAGTTTGTTATTTATTTCCATCACAGGATTCTTTACTGCTGTTATTTCTGACATCAGCTCCTTCCTATTTTCCTCTTGTCTCTCCTCAATTTTTTAAATTCTCTCTGTTAATGTCTTGATGTCTGGGTTTATTGTATGTGACCAGTCATTCTGGGGGCTCTTCGTTGTTTGTATTCCGGAATCTGTTTTCTCAGTGTCTGATCTCCCAAGGGTCTGTGTGAGACCTATATTATTCTTTTGGTTTTTCTTTATTTGTGTGGTTTTTTTCCCCCTCCCTACTTTTTCCTTCTCTCACATCATCGTCTTCTTTAATTCTGTTATTCAGGGGTAGAGGGATTACTTTTAATTCTGTTTGTTCAATCTCCTATTCTTTATGTATTCCCTCTTACTTTGTTCAATTCTGGAGTTGCACTGTCAGTTGGGGGTAGTTCTTTTTGCAGTTTTGAGATTTACTTAAGGGGGAGCTGTGATTCAAAATCTATCTGCAGGTCCTGGTATTCACCGACAGATGTATGGATAATCTGAAACCCACTTCCCACTGCCTTGCAATCTGTCTGTGCAGTAAGGCTGTAGGTTTACTCCCTGAAATAAATGTGGTTAGCAGAGGGAAGAGAATGGAGCAGACAGTAGCGGGAAGAGGGGTGTGGAGAGGGAGGAGTAAGGGGGAAACAGACGAGTGTACCAACAAATGGGGAGAGAGACCTAAACTGAAACAAATAAAAACAATAGACCATAGTTACAGACTAACCAATTTCCTTACAAAAAAAATAAATAAAACATACAAGCTAACCAACCACCTTCTTGGTGTGCTGTTCCTCTATACAAAGATATGGTTTACAGGGAAGAGAAAAGAGAAGAAAAGGAAGAGAAAAAAAAAGGAACAAAACAGTAAGAATAGAATTAAGTCATTAAACTAACAGAATCTATCGAGCACACTCTGAGACTTTTTGTTTAAGTCCAATCTGAGACTTTTTGTTTAAGTCCAATGTCCTTTTAGCTCTGATTTCTGCTTTTTGTTTAAGTCCAATCTGAGACTTTTTGTTTAAGTCCAATGTCCTTTTAGCTGTCTTTTCAAGCTGGCAAATTGGTTCGCAATTAGGGTCAGTTGCCCCTGGCCTGCTGTGAAGGACAGTTCAGATCACCCTCAGTTCATCATTCAAATCTGGCCTGTCTCTCTTTTTCAAGCTTGTTTCTCCCGTTTCGGTGTTGTTACCTTGATTCGCCAGCAGGTGGTGTTATCTCAGCTGCTCACCCCAAAGGGCCAGAGCCAGACAGGAGTTGGGCAGAGGCTGGAGATGGGAGCCTACTTCAGGGCATATGGGAAGAGACCCACCGCCAGTAGGATGTCATGGTGGCAGCAGAGGTGGTAGCGATCCCAGCAGATCTTGCCTGCAGGGGCTTCAAGTACTGAAGTCGTGAATCGCTTCAGGCATGGGTGGCACGATGCACTATGGCTGCCACGGAGGTCGCGGTGGCGCGGCAGCTGCTGTGTCTCTGGCTGCTGTGGCTGTCCAGACTGATGCAATGCCCCAGCGGTGGTGATGGCCGAGCTCTGTGTGAAGAGCAGGCTGCCGACATTGGGATCCGTAGCTCCCGGAGAGAGAGCCAGAGACCCTCTGCATTCTCCTTTGCAGAGGGTTTCATAGACCAGGCTGCTCCATCACCATCTTGCTGGAAAAATGTGGACTTTAATAACATAACCCCAGAGTTTCCTTTAAGTCTTAAAGCCCCCAAGTAATAAGGAAAATATGCAAGACAGCAGGACTGGAAGTATGTGCTTGTTTCTCATTTTGTTATTGACTTAGGGTAAAACCTGAAAAGAAGGAAGAAATCCAGTAGTCTTTACTCTCCATTTAAATATTGATTTGAGAGTAATAACCACACCATATCACATCATTCATCAAGTGATATTTTTCCTAATTGGTAGCACAGAGAAATTCAATTGAACAAATATTTAATGATTTTTTAATGTTATAAAATGCACTGTTTAAACTTATTCTCCCTGGAAGAAACTAATATGCAGTCTGTTTTACAGGTTAAAAACTCTACTGCCAAATTATATATGCAAAGTTACTGTCATATTTTACTTAATGATTTATTTTTATTGAACTAGTCCCCAACTGGCACACAATTTTCTCCTCTGTGAATTCTAACTTTAATGAGTCGATGACAAATATCCAACAGGTTTAATGTTATTTCAGCATTCACCCATCTGTAGTTTTCTCATGACCAAAGCGGCTCTAAATTACAGTGCATTGAAGAAAATTCAGATAAAAGTAACAACAACAACAAAATTCCATTCTCCTTCAAGTTTTTGAAATGAATATTAAGATTAGAGAGCAGATTCATGCATACAGAAAAGTAAACTAAAAGCTATTTAAATGAACAATGATATATTTGCTCTGAGCAGTTAAGTACTTAAAATCTGGAAACATAATAATTTGTATATCATTCTTCCAAATGAGATAGTCTCCATTTTTCTACTCTTAGTAGAGTCCATGTCATGTGAGCCGTTAGTAGATGACACCTTTGTGTTTATCTCTAGCTTTTTCTTGAATTTGTCTTTTGGTTTGCATCATACAATAATACAATGTTTAGCCATAATTTAGGGGTTCAGTCTATAACAAGTAATAAAGTAAACTAGCACAGCTAAAGCTCAAATGTTAAATCAGTCACACACTGTATAATCTTCCTGGTCATCTGAATAAAGTAGTTATGCAAATTTGTTTTTAAAAAAAAATAGAGAGGCCAGAATGTAGAAATATTGAGATGAAAATTATGATAACATTGGTATAGGCTCAAATTGAAAATGCTTTTAAAAACTATTCCTCAGAATTGTTTTTAAAGTCAATATAGTTTAAGACACTTCAATTTATTCTGAATTAAGTACATTAGAGATTATAGAAACATAATCACAAATTGTATTGTTTAAATCTAAAGTAGAAAAATAAATTTTTTGTATGGGCCATTTCCAAGGCTGACTGTAAAGTTATGCAAGAGTTAAATCATTAACAATGTAAATGTAGGATATGCTATTTTATTCTCCATAGGTCTATCCTCTATCAAAGCGTCCAACTCAAATATTCCACTGAAGTTACTGAGCTGAACTTTTACCTATATACATTGATTTTTATAAAGCACATTAATAGAAAATTAACGGTCTATTTTCTAAAATGCAACTGCTAGATTTGCAAAACCATTTTCCAGGTTAGTGGTCTGGTAATTTATAAGTTAGAGTTATATTTGGCTTCAAGTGACAGAAAGCTGAAAATAACAGTGTCCTAAATAAAATGATAACGTATTTATCTTCCACCTCAAACAAGTCCTCTCATAGCCAAAGTTCAGTGCAGAGAGGAACAGCCATTTTAAAGCAATAAAGGTTTTACCCAGGGGGCTCAGTCTCTACCATGTTATTGGAAGGGCTGAAGTCTGATCATACCTAAGAGTGACACAGAGTTGGCCCACAAGGAGAACTCCTGCCTATCATGCCACCAAGCAGCCATACTGATACCCAGCAGCCTTAGAACCCAGAGCTGGTGACTGGCCACCCAAAGCTGTGATTTGGAGATGCCAAAGCAAGCAGTTGGGTCATGTTCACAAAAGCTTCTTGACCTTCTGGAAGCTGGAAATGCTGCGGAGGGACTACAGGGCCCTGCTGGCTAGTTATGGCAAGTGAGAGTCAAAAGAAGTCCTGTGTCTCACTTCCAAACAGCATACTAGTGTCTTTAATTATCAGAATTAAGTTCACATTTAGACCCTGTCTAGACAGGTTTCTTCAAAGATGCAATGTGTAGGTTTTTAAAGTCTCAAAACAGAAGGCAAGGGTGAAATGGGAGCTGAGAAAGACAAATTAAGAAAGCACACTGAGTCTGGGGGTATGAGGTCACACTAGTGTGACCTCTGGCTTTTTGACCTGTGCTCCCAATTGCCTTCTTTATTCTCTGTGTAGGTGTAGTAGAGTTGCAGCAATTATATCAACATTCCAGATGATGAACGGGGCCAGGAGAAAGGGACCCTAGGTAATGTTGTTCTAAAAAGCTATCCCCAACACTCACATCTTCAACCCATTGCCTAGAACTTAAACTCTGGCCACACCTAGCTGATAAGGAGGTTGAATATACAGAAAACGGAGTCTTTACTGTAGACTGCCACATGCCCTTTGGAAAGTTGGGTTTCTGTTTCAAACAAAGAGTTTGAGAAGGAACCTGACATTTATTTAGCTTTGACATCTGCCAGGTACTGCACTTGACATTTTCCATTTGTTATTTGATTTAATTAACACAGGTATATCAAGTGAGTATTTTAACACCCTTCTATTAATGGTAAAATTTTGGGTTGGGCAGAGTAAAGTTTAATGTTGGTCCAAAAAGTCTATTTCAGTACAAAAACATGCATGTATTTCTAAATTAAAAAGCCTTCAGACATTGTACAGCAAGTCTCAAGGATACAGTCTTTGATAAAAGACAAAGAATAAGGGCATACTGATTTTAATCTCTATTTTGTCCTTCCCTGACATGCAATCAGTCTCGGGTACATTTGGACTTACTCATATCACTGGCGGTCCGTGTGAGTCAGGAGGCTGTGCGGACAAGTTTTAACTTGTGATAAACTTCTTTTACTCCTTTCCACTATGTTTGCCTTCCTCTTTTTTAAAATGAAAAATTGGGTTTTTTCAAGTTTATGTAAATTGCTTTAAAATTACATCTTCAGTACAAATATCTCCTATCTCCTAGGTTGATTGTTGAATCAATCCTACTTAAAAATTGTGAAGCTATGGCTTATTTCAACATATTTTAATTGAAAGCATAGTTTTATTGAAGTACTGCATATATAAATGCAAGTGAACATGGAATAATTTAGTATATACACTTTTGCATCTGATTTATTTTTCTCAAGTTTATGTTCATTAGACATATCCATATTATTGAGCATAGCACAATTTTTCTTCTATCTCATGGTTGTATAAGAATAGTATTCTGTTGTTCAATGTTTCAAAGTGTATTTAATTTTTCATATTTATAGACATTGGATACTTTCCAATTTAGAACTGTTATAAATGCCAAATTGTTGTTATTTGTGTGTCTTTTTAAAAAAAATCTGATTTTGAAACACATTTCTGTGTTCAATGTTAATAGTGTTAAAAAATTTCTACTCTGGCTATTACATTTTACATTCCCATGAACAGTGTTTGAGGATTCCACTGACTTTTTGGTCTCACCATTGTTGATTTTGTCTGTATTTTTCATTTGAGCCATTTTTTAAAAATTCATAATTATTTTCAGTGTACAGGTCTTACCAAGGCAAGGGGTCTTTATTTTCATATGTAAATGGCTGGTCAGTAAAAACTGTACAATGAAGTAAATGTGTAAGTTAATTCATATTGTAATCAGAGGACTGGACTGGTCCTGATAGACTGGCATAGGTGTACGTGTCTTTAGATGTCATGGAAACAAAAAGAGTTCTATTGCATTCATCATCAGTCAAGAAGGTCATATCAAAGAAGAGGTCAGGTGGGGTTAGTTGGACAAAAGGAAACTTCAAGGGATTTTTTATTACAATATTATTTTTCAATGATTGACATATTTTACCTTGATCTACTAAGAGCTATTTCAAATATTGTGGTAAAGTGCAAACTCACATGTATTTCATCAACTGATCTTGAACAAAGGTGCCAATACTATACAATGGGGAGAAGACCAACCCTTCAACAAATGGTTTTGAGAAATTTAGATATTCACATGGAAAAGAATGAAATTAGACTTATTTTACATTATCATATACTAAAAGTTAATTAAATAATTAAAAATAAGGCCTGAAACAATTACAAGAAAGTATAGGGGAAAATCTTATTGGCTTTGGTCTGGGGAATGGTGTCTTGGGAAATTCTTCGAAAACACAGAAAACAAAAACAAGTTGTACTACACTAAGCTAAAATGCTTCTGCACAGTAAAGAAAACAGCCAACAGAGTACAAAGGTAACGTACCGAATGGAGAAAAATTACAAATTGTCTATCTAATAAAAGGCTAATATCCCAAATATATAAGGTACTCACAAAATTCAACAGCAAACAAAAAAAAATTAAAAATGGGCAAAGCACTTGGATAGACAGTTCTCCAAATAAGACATACAAGTGATCATTGAGTATATGAAAAGGTACTCTATATCACTAATCATCAGGGAAATGCAAATCAAAATTGCAATGAGGTATCACCTCATATCTGTTAGAATGACTATCAATTAAAAAAACATGACGAGTGTTGGCAGGGATGTGAAGCAATTGGAATCTTTTTACATTGTTAGTGAGAATGTAAAATGGTGCAGCTACTATAGAAAATAGTATAGAAGTTCCTTAAAAATTAAAAATAGGACTACCATATGATTCAGGGATTCCATTTCTAGGTATACACACAAAACAATTAAAATCAGGGTCTCTATGAGTTATCTCCACTGCCATGCTCATTGAAACATTATTCACAGTTATAGAAACAACTCAAATGTCCATTGACGGATGACTGGATAAGTAAGCATAATATATAGATACAAGAAATTTTATTAGCTTTAAAAAAAAGCCCTGTAATTTGTGGTCATATGGAGAAATAAGTGAAATGAACCAGTAACAAAAAAGACAAGTATTCTATGATTCCACCTATGTGAGGTACTTAAAATAATCAAACTCACAGAAATAGAGAATAGAATGGCGATCATAAGGAGCTGATAAAGAGAAAATAACAGAAGTTGTTGTCCAATTGGTATGAAGTTACTTTTATACAAAATGAATTTGTTCTAGAGATCTACTGTATTATAGTGCTTATAGGTAACAGTACTAGATTGTGCATTTAAAAATTTGCTAAGTGAGTCATTCTCATGTTATGTATTCTTAACATGCACAAAACAATGAGCATAGGAAAGTCTTGGAGGTGATGAATAGGAAATTATATTGATAATTTAATGGGTGCTCACACATGTCCAAACTCATCAAATTGTATAACATTATATTTGGGTGGTTTTTGTATATCCAATTATATGAAAATAAAGCTTTTTTAACAAAAATAATACTATGATTATTGATATTTTAGAGAAAACCCATTTTTTTGAGGCTAGCTATTGCTCCCCTTTTATTCAGTAGACATTGTTCTCTGCACATCTGTGAATGTTGTGAGTCAAAGGAATTATTAGCTCTTATCTGTTCTACTGGATTATTCTCTTAGGTGGATCTAACCAATGTTGCAAAGTTGTCATTCTACTGAAACGGGGAGCTTCCTTACTAACTAGTTCACCTATAACCTTAAATTTGGAAGATGTACTGTAGCTGACAAACAACATAAAGTCAAAATTCTGCTATGGCCAACATGAAGACCCACATAGGACCTAGTCTTTGTTTTAAACAGATAATCTTAGGCTGAAGAAGTTGTTTCTTTTATTTGTAGACTAGTAGTTCTCTTTCACATTAATGTCTAATGTAATTGCAGTAGAAAAAAGAATATACCATTGTCTATTGTCTAAGGTGCTTAATATTTAATGAGAAACATGCAATTGTTTAAACACATGAAAAGACAACATGAAAACAAATGACACACATATCTAAATGTGGAAACATTACAACTCTGGGTTTAAGAAAGATCATCTTAGCTTATTCTCTAAATCAAATTTTGTGTCTCTGGTAAATTCTTGACAAGATAGAGAGAGAAATTCACCCTTGTGATGCATATTATTTACTAGAAAATGAGAAGTTCCACTAATTCTGAGCCAACTGACTTGAATGACTTCAACGAGTTTGAAAGACTTCCCCTAACTGAGCTCAGTGACCATTTCCCCTGTCTTCTCCTTGGGGGCCCTTCAGGAAGCAGGATAGTAGTGCCTGGAAGGATCAAAGACTTAAGTTTCTTCCCTAGATAGTTATCAAGAAGGAACTAGTTAACTATGGGATGATAAGAGCATACATGGGTACACAATGAAATAAAAAAGTCAAACAATTTTTGAACTGAATTGGAATGCTTAACAAGATATTTTAAGGGGAAATATGTTGTCTATATTATTGTATGATTTTAAATTATATTTGTATTTATTTATTTTAAATATGGAAAATAAAACTTTAATATATGTTTACGTACATATGCATTTTTTTTCTTATGTCGTCCTAGAATATCTCTAGAAAGAACACAAGGAACCAAAAGCATTGAATGCCTCCGAGAAAGGAAGTCTTTGGCTTGTACAACAAACTTGTAAGGCAAAATTTCACAATGTACAAGTACATATTAAATTTTGCCAATTGACAATACATTATATACTGAAACAATTTTAATCTTAGTCTTCTAACTTTTGCTGTTTCTTTTTTGTGTGCATTGTGCTTTTGTGTCAATCAAGACTCAATTGAAAATATGTAATTGTTCTATATATGTGATAAAATTTAGAATCTATATGGATAAAAATAGATAGGACTTGGAAAAAAAGAAAACAATAGTCTTAGTATTGGTGAAGAAGATTGAATGTCGTCAAAATTCCAGTTACTTCCAAAGCATTATAGAGGAAGGTACAGAGGAAATTCCCTAAAATTTCATCAGATTTTTAATTTGAATCTTAATAAAATTGCTTTCAGGAATGCACTAGGAGACTACTGTAGTGGCTCACACCTGTAACCCCAGGTACCCAGGAGGCTGAGGCAGGAGGATTGCTTCAGGCCAGCAGGTCGAGAACAGTCTGGATGATAAAGTGAACTCTCACCTCGACAAAAATAGAAAAATTAGCCAGGTATGATGCCACATGCCTATAATCCCAGCTACTCCGGAGGCTGAGGCTGGAGGATCACTTGAATCCAGGTGTTTGAGGCTGCGGTGAGTCACGATCATGCCATTGCACTACAGCCTGGGTGACAGACTAAGACGTCCATCTCAATAAATAAACAAACAAGCAAACAAACAAACAAATAAATCATAAGAAGGAAAAAAGCACCTGAAAAAAAGAAAAAGAAAAAAGAAAAAGTAAGCATAAAACATAATTTTCAAATAAATCAGATAATTATACCAAATTTAAAAAATTAAAAGCTTGGGATTGAAATTGTTTGTAAACATTTACAAAGAAATAAAGAAGTGAAAGTTACCTCCCTTTGTACTACCAAATGGTAGATTTTAAAATTATGAAAAGCCAAGGGGGAGTGGATATTACAAAGCAATTTAAAGGTGGAAAACTTTGTATTGTAAAAATGACTTGGACAGTTTTACACAAAAAATAAATCATTATCCCAACTACATACAAAAAGCAAACAAATAAACAACACATAACAGCACAATAAAATTAATTTTCGTCAAATTAGAGAATCATTTATAAAACTGTTAAACTTTAGAAGTACCAAAAGGAAATAAAATTTTTTATGAGTTAAACTTTGGAAAAAATATAGAGAAGTTTAAGGTTAAAATTGACTGAGAAAATAATAGAGCAAAATTTTCGTGTTTTAACTTAAATTTTTAAAGTTATACATACATGAATTACATATGTAAATGTACATATTGACTATTAAATGGTTATATATTATATATTTCTATTTAAAAGACAGTATTTTTGAAATATATTCTCATACAACGTCTAATAAGAAGGACAAAATAAGCTAATACACATTCCTATTGTAATTCCAAAATGTCATCGAAATTGTGATAAAAATTTACAAAATCCAGAGCATAACTAAAGGAAAGTGAAGATGTCATATTTAGACCAGCTGTTTTTAAGATTTCATGGAAATGAAGAGCTGAGGGAATGGAGATACGGGCCACACAAATGTACAATATCTAGATCGTGAGTGACAAGAGAGCCCTGGCCAATAAACTGCAGCCCCTGGCTTGAAAAGTCCAACCAAAACCTCTGCTGCAATTGACCCAGGATGGTTAGGACCGGTCAGCAACTGATAGCTGTTATTTTGTCTACACTTCTATTTGAGGACCAACCATAGAAAGCTAGATATACTTCTTAGTCAATCACAAATGATGCCTCATATCTCGCTAGGTCACCAGTAGCTTGCCCTGCCAATAACTTTTTAGAAGTGCATATCTAAAGGCTCGCACCCATTCCCATTCCTTAGTTATAAATCTTTCCCACTTTCTGTCTCAGAAAGAAAAAAAATACACACATCCAAAATAAGAGAGGACTCTTATTTTGGATGTTGACAATTGATAGTACAAACGAACTAAAAAGTGAAAAACTCTGTATTGCAAAGGTGACTTGGACATTTTTACACAAAGGTTGAATCATTATCCTATCTACATATTGTACATATTCAGAAATTGGCAAATAGGATAGAAGAGAGTTATGTAGGGTAGAAAATGAATTAATTCTTTCCTTAAAAAGAGCTCACTTTATTTGGGAAACGGAGAAGCCCGCTTATATGCTCATGGTCCACCTTCCTGAAAGGGAAGGTGCATGGTCATGTGGGCAGCAGGCATAGGAGTCCATACAATTCAGAGTCTGGTCATATACGCATATCCGGAGGAAATGAGGGCCACCTACTTACATCAAAATCTATTCTGTTTTCCAGCATGAGTGTACAATACAAAATTGGCAGATATTTGAAGAAAACAAACATGAAAACATACAGAAAAGTGAAACAGGAAATAAAAATATGTCAGAAAAGAGAGTCATCAGACTCTGACACAAGAAATAAAAATTTTGTTGCTTCGGTTCCTGTGATTTTTAAATTATTTCTTACAGTTGCTAGTGTACACGAACCGATATTCTCAGATTTGTTCACAGGCAGAGAAGCTGCAACATGGCCCTTAGTTTCATTCAGTGACTCTCTCTCCAAAGCTCCATGCATCAGATACTGTAAACCCTTGTCCCATAGTGGGAGTGTATTGGCTGGCCTTCGATCCTCTGATTCAAGTCCCAGAGCCTTAGAAGTAACATAGCTTCAAACTGTTATATTACTCTGTCATGTATTAGGCTAATGTATGCATTTATCTTGTTTTTGAGTCTGTTACGTTTTTTGAAATAAACATCTTATATAAATATATGTGTCATTAAGATATGTTGGTCATTTTTGCATGATCTTAATTTTATTCCAAAGTGTTTACACTTTCTGTTTTCTGTCATCTCAAAAGTTCTTTAATAACATAGATCCAAATATATATTTTTTCTGATTTAGAACATAATTTTAGTTACTAATAATAGAATATACTCAGGTTAGCATAAACAGACAAGGGATTTAGTAATGGATATTAGGTAGATTATAAAATTACAGAGAAAGTACATTAAAAGGCTAAGTGCCCTAACCTAAGTCACAGACATGTATGATGAAAGTGTCACCACTTGTGACTAGACATGAAACATCAGAAAGAGAGCTCTAAGGCGACTCCTCTCAAGCCAGATATGACCCTGCTCTCCAAAAGGAGCCTGACCTTGTACCCACAGAGGACTCTAGGGGAAAACAGTTTCCATCACCAGTGAGCCAGTTCCCCACAGAGCTTTTTCCTTCATTTTCTCACATTCAAAACCAAATGGTTCCCGGGCGTAACAGATTTGAGCAGCATAGATCTTGTCTGCATGCTAGCCACAAAGGCGGCTGGGGATGCAAAGGAACACTTGCCTCGCGAAGAGAAAACAATCATGCTCAGATTATTGTTCTCTCCCTTGATGTATCTGTAAAATTTTGGAGTTTGTTGGTTTTTTGTATGCTTTTAGTTTTCAGTCTAAAAAGCTCAATCAGCCTCAGAACGCTTTTTTTCCCCATGTTGCACTTGAATCCACCTTGTTGTTGTCATTATTACCATCATCGTCAGCATTGATGAGCAGGTGTCCCTAAGTGTCCTTAGCAGGAGACAAACAGCATTTGAGTTCTGATTGTTGAAACTATTTTTCTTCCTCCTGGCTCTTGAAGAGCCTCGGGTAATCAATTATCATGATTGCTATTATTATCATTATTTGCTTTCCCTAAACTTACAATGGAGTCCTTGTAGTATCCTTACTGGTATGAATCCCACAAATTATAAAGATAAAAGTCCTGTCTATGCCTCATGAACCTGAATTCTCTCAGCATAAAGGAGAGGGGAAATTAATCTATGAGTTTCTTTTTGCTTGAGAGGAGAATGGGCCAACTCAAGGCAGATTGACCTTGACTTTGTCTCAAGTTCATAGGTTGCCATTACTGATAGATTATTTTTGGGAGCAGGACTTGGCCTTCCACACTATGTTCATATCCTATTCTATAGATTGCCCATGGGGCATGCCTGGAAAGCAAATTCTCACCAATGACGCCTGCAGGAATATTGACAGAGTCAGACTCACTCTCATCCAGGGTCCTAGCACCTGGAACTGTGGGCACTGGATTTAGACAAAAATGCTTGAGGAAGGCAGTAGGCACTAATGGTCCACCTTCCAGAAATCTTTTCTAGCTCTATTGCTGGTGTCTTTGAAAGGATCTCTATATTTTTGTGAGATAAACTTGTCTATATATATTTGTTTTTTTACAAAACTTCCACATCTAAAATTACCTTGAGAAATAGTATGCCAGCATGCAAAAATGCAAGCCTAATGATATTTAATGGGTTTTTAAAATTTAATTTAGACATATCAGAATGTATCTATGAGCAAAGAATAGGTAATTATTATTATTATTATTATCATTTTAGAGTTGAAGTCTCACTCTGTCACCCAGACTGGAGTGCAATGGCCGCTCTCGGCCACTACAGCCTCGACCTTCTGGGCTCCAGCGATCCTTCCGCCTCAGCCTTCCAGTAGCTGGAACTACAGGTGTGTGCTACCACACCCAGCTAATTTTTTGATTTATTGTAGAGATGAGATCTCGCCAAGTTGCCCAGGCTGGTCTCGAACCCACGGACTCAGGCAATCCACTCACCTCAGCCTCCCAAAGTGTGGGATTACAGGCTGAACCACTGAGCCCAGCTGGTAATTATTTTTAAAAGCCTGTTATAATCATATTAATTCAATTTGAAATTATGCTCAAGGAGAATGTTAGAAAGAAGTGTTAAGCTACATAGCTTTAAATGTAAAAGCAGAATAATAAACAGTATGCACCTTATATTTTGAGGAGATGGATTCATACATTTTTCTGACTTGAAATGCTTTTTTTCTTTTTCTTATTTGATGTCCTTTTTCCTGATTTTTATTTTTGCCTCAAGTGTAGTCTTTCTCAGTTTCCCTTTCATGTGCTCTCTCCTTTGCCAGGTCTATTGATTGTCTATGAACTTGGCACTTCTCTCAATATGTTTTCTCCTTACTGAAGAAACATGGCTTTACAAGCTCTGACAGTTAAGTTCACAAACATCCTAGAAAAAGTACTACATACCTCATTTGTGAATATCACTACAGTCACCTTCAAAGTACTTCCCTGGGGGAGTTATGCACAGACACCAGCACCTAGTCCACCCATCAAAGCCATTTTGCAATTCTTCTTCTGTAATGGACATCAGAGCTATCATCTTATTATCCTTCGTGTCCTGAATGCCATCCAAATGTCTTTTTCCCAACATTTCCTTTATCTTTGGGTAAATAAAAAAGTCACTGGGGGCCAGATCTGGTGAGTAGGGAGGGGGTTCCAATACAGTTTTTTGTTTACTGGCTAAAAATTCCCTCACAGATAGTACTGTGTGAGCTGGTGCATTTACCTGATACAGGAGCTCCTTTGGGACCATTTCCAAACACATCTTTCTTATGCCAAGATTTTCAGTTAAGATTTTCATAACTGTGTCTGTATTGATGTTTATTTGGTCCACTATGCTTCTCACAGTCAAAGATTTTGATGCACAATTTGATGAAAATTTTTGAAACGTTTTAATCAGTTCTGCTTGTTAATGGCTATCTTGACCCCTCTTCATCATTGACACTTTCTCTTCCCTCAGAAAAATATTTAATCCATTTGTACGCTACTATTTCTTCATGGTATTATCCCCATAAACTTGGACTAACATGTCCCAGATTTCACTTTCATTCTTGCCAAGTTTCACGAGACATTTAATGTTTGTTCGTTGCTCTAATTCATGCCTTGACCTTGTTGCAAAGGCACACAAAAACATGCAACGACAATAATGAACACCCCTCAGCAAGACACCACCACATGACGACACCAACAATTGTGAGACACGGATATACCAAGGTTATGAAATCTTACTGAGTTGTTTGTACAACACAGCCAATGTAAGTGCACAGAGGCAAGTTCGCGAACTTAATTGCCACACCTCGTATATGTCTTTTGGAAAAGCTGTAGATAAGTATAAGAAAAACCCTTAATAAGTAAATTTTTTTTCGATGAAAGGGAAATTTTGAACTGAATCAGTTGGTCCTTATGGCAGTTAGGGTGCAACCAGGAAAGCTGAATCACTCTGTGAGGCATGGGATAAGAGGCTTAGCGGAATGTTCAGCCATAGTGCAGTGGTGGGAGCAGGAAAGAAGTCCGTGGAAAGCTGTTGCTTCCGCATCTTTTAATGAACAGCTCTCAAGCTAGTCGTCGGGAATAAAAGCCAGGTGTGCAGGAGGGGAGAGTGAGCCCAACCTGGGAACCGTGAGAATAAACCAGAGTCTTACCTGTTTCTTACCACTTCCAATCTCGATTATTACGCGTGGCTTGGAGGATGAGCTACAAGAATGCCTGCCCAGAGTCCTGGGAAAGCTAAAACAGCAAAGTAGGAGCAAAAGCAGGATCTGCAAGGAGAACCAGCAGGTCTGCGGGAGGCCCGAACTTTCATGGCGACTATGTCTGCTTTGATTTTTCAGCCCATGCAAGAAATGGCTGTCCCTTTTCTTCTGCTTTCCAAATCTGCATATTTCTGTTATGGCCAAACCTTAACCTAGCACCACACAAGGAATGGAGTCCTGGGAAATATGTTTCAGCTGAGCTGAATCGACATAGTAAAAACCACCACATTTCCCAAATGTTATGTAACATTGGGTTATAAATCATATTCTGTATAAGAAGGTGGAAAGAAATAGATGTTTACGAATCAGAAAGCTAAGCAGTGAATGTATTTACTGACTGAACAGAAAAAATATAAGACAAGATTAAATTTCACTAGGTTCTTTCCTTTGTCACCAGCAACAGTTTTCTGTTGTGTTTCCTGATGTTCAGCACAAAGAGATGATAAGGAATCTTGGCTTGTCACAATGTGAGGCTCACAGTCACTCTCTTTCTGAAACAAAATCCAGATTTCTCCATGTAAAAACGTCCACATTGTAAAATATGTTTTTGATCATTGAAGCCAGTCTTAAAACCTAACTAGTGTAGGTATCTTGAAAATTCATAAATTGTCCATGTTGGCATCACATTGGTCTGACTGAATGCCCAGTAATCTCACTATTATTCTTCTTTCTCCTTCCCACATTGCATAGTGCTTCAGATTTTAGACTCTCACAGCAGACTGTCTGGGTTTGAATTCTGGTTTTCCACATACTTAGCCATGTGCCCTCGAGCAATTTTCTGTTTCCTGATTTTCTAATACATGAAATTGTGATAAGTCTGTATCTATTTCATCGGGTTGCTGTAAAGATTGAGCTAGTGTTAGGGGAAAATTAGTAGCAGAGTGAGACCCTACCATGGAGCAAATCCTCCCTGGGTGTCAGCCAGCTGTTATTCTCACTCCCCACCTTGAACTCAACTCAACTCTGCCCCCTCCTAGGGCTCAGTGAATGTTCCTGTGCCAGGCACAGCTCTTAATGTTTTCATGTTCCAGTACATTTTTGTAAGACTGCAATAAAAAAGCTTTGGACAGTTCCAAGTCAGTTTGTAAATCTGTATATTTTTAACATTAGGCAACCTTATCCAATCTATGGTTTAATTACTCTCAACATTCTTAAAATTCCCTAATGTGCTTTCCCATTTTGAGCTCTGGACTTAAATGCTCTCTATTGTTTTCATTTGGAAGTCTCACCAGCACCTCAAATCAGTATTTCCAAAATAAGAGTCTCAATTACGTGCATTTTGTTTCCTAGTTCAGTAAATAGCAGTGTCCAGTTGCTCATGCAAGAAACCTGGACACGTGCAAAAACATCTTTATCTCAATCGCATTGCCCTTTCTCCTACTGATTTCGAGTTCACTTCTCTTTTCTGAGTTTTTAATAGTTTGTCTTTGTTAGCTCCCTAATTTTATCAACAAAATATTTCCAGTTTATTACTGTTCTAAGTAAAATTTGCCTTAAATCTTGTTCAATCTATTCCATATCTACTCCGTGGTAGTTTGAGTTGTGATTATTTTCTGCATAAAAAGTGTACTTTTTCTTACATACTTTCAAGATTAATGAAAATTAAGTCTGTTTATCATTTTTTAAGAATTTTTTTCCAGAGTCAGTAACATTCTACTTGTCTTTAATTTCAGTAGATAATTTTGCAGTCCTGCTTCAAAGATGTTACAGCAGTAAGAGATACTTTTGATTGTACCCTCCTTTGTGAAAATTACTCTCTTTTTATTTTTTGGGACTCCACGGTACTAGTTTTTCCCATCATTTTGACTTGCCTCCTAACTTTCTTTCTCTTTCCTTCCTTCCTCCCTTCCTTCCTTCTTTCCTTCCTTCCTTCCTTCCTTCCTTCCTTCTCTCTTCTCAGCCTCCATTTTCCGAGGCTCTTCTCCATCTTACTCAAAGATGAGTACTGCTCAAAGTTCTCTCACAGGTCCTGTTCCTAATTTGTAAAAGCCCACTGGCTGTCTAATTCACTGTTGTGTATTCCATAGTCTTCTAAATTTTGATGAATACTGCATCTCTATATAAGACATAATTTCCTGAATTTAGACCTATATCCCAAATGCTTTCTAAACTTTTCTTTTGAGATAACGCACCCATCCTTCAAATTCAACAAACTTCAAATTCAACTCATTGTCTTTCTTCACATCCTACATTTGCTCTTCACTTAATGTTTCCCATCCATTGGATGTCCCCTTTCTTCTATACTTCAGCAACTACCAAGTTCTCAAATCTTTTCATACCTGTATTTACAATTCGAGTGTAGCCCACCATCATCTGCCTCTAATATTTCATAGAATTTTCATTACCACAGTTAGTATCTCCGTTCTTTTTCCTTCCCATTAGCGATCTCTAAGGTAGTCAAGGTACGCTTCTAAAATAAAAATTTTAAGATTTCGATCCCTGTTTGAACACATGTCAGGGCCTTTCCACTTGTTATGTAAAAATCATGCTTGGTATTGATTTGCAGATGTTTTACTTTGGCGTTTTCTGCTCGTTACTGCAACCTTGTATTGTGCTAATCTCCACCCAATATTCTACACTTTCCTGAAATTCCCTCACTTGTGTGAGCTCATCGTGCTCCCTGCTGCCATCGCCCCTCTCTGAAACACCCATCACCATTATTGATCTGGCTTCTGGCGAGTGATTTTTCTATCTAACTGCAGGTCCTCTGGAAGGTCTTCCCAGGCTTTCTGCCTTTGTGTTCTTCCTCACAATGAACCTTGAACTTCCCCTAATATAGCACAAAGCACACACATTGATGCTAGTGACTGTTAACTATTGATTTTTACCAAGAGTTTTGAAGACCCGGGAAAAGACACATCACATATCTGTTTCTCAACGTGAAGCTCCAGTGCCTATTCCAGAATTGATATTCAGTAGCAACTTAACTGAGGTCATTTAAATTAACAAATGACACTTATTTTCTAATTTATGAAAGTCATCCTTTTTATTAACTTACTCATTTCGTTGACTAAAGAATTTCTTATTAACACTATAAAGTAGTTACACCATCACTATTGAACTTCTCTGATTCTTCATCTCAATGGGACAATTGTGGACTCTCACAATAAAATATTATTTCAATTATTGTATGATATTGATTACATTAGTGATCTACAGGTGGTTTTTAGTGTGATAGGAGATGTTTTAATATCATGGATCAGTTTTAATTTCATCAAGTCGATTTTTGCCCATCGTGGCTCAAAGTCTTCTCCATATGTACTATTTGTATAACTTTGGGCAAGTTTCTGTTTTGTGAATTAGTGATATTATCTGTAAAATGTGCCTGGTTATATTAATGAAGGTAAGTAAATAATATATATGTTAAACAAAATAGTTGGAGTGAAGAAATAAAATGTTGGCATTTAGCAAAAAGGTGTTTCCCCAAAATAACAAGATGCAGAATGTGGAATGGGAATGGGTGGATAAAATGCAGTGGCCCAGAAAGCAATTAAAGCTGGGCAGCTCTAAGAAGATAGACACATCATTGGAGAGGAGAATCCGGGACTTTTTAAACAAAAATGATGAGAATCCAGGACTATGTAATTGTTGAGGTAGGCAAAGAGCATATAGGCACAATGTCTTAGAGGACAGCTTACTTTTTAAATTTACATTATCTGTAAATTTCTAAAGTAGGCCTATCCTTAATCCAACATTTTTATAAACTTACTTCATAGAAGCAAACGTTTGTATTTATTTCAAAGGTATAACTTAAGGGATGTTAGTAATATTATTTGAAATACTGAAAAACAGCTAACAATACAAATTCATTAAAAGCTTGGTACACCACCACAATGAATGTTGTTATGCCGTGAAGAGTGTAGAACAATATGCTCTCATAAGGAAAGGTAATTGCAATATTTTATTAAGTACAAAAACAATCTTCACCACACTGCATTTCCTGTGGTACTGATTAGTAAATAAATTATGTAGAATAATTAAATTTGTCACCATGCCTTTTGTCTGTTTCTACCGATCAATGCTCAAAGTGTAATAATACCTGATCTTGCCATCCCCCTACTTACAGTGCTCCAACGACTTCTTTGGAAGATAACAAAAATCATAGTTGTCATAATCCACAACCTTCCCTATGTTCTGGCCCCCCTGCAGCACTCCAGACTTGTCTCAAAATAGGATTACTCTTTCCATCTACACTCCGGCGACTTTCTCTTCTTTCTATGTACCATGGCCCCATCTCCCACTACTCTCACAACACGAAGTCTAGAGTCTACTCTTCACCCTTCAGATCTCGATCACGTTTCCCTCTGCAAAAAGTAAATGTATAAATAACTTACTGCGTAGAATTCATCCGACCTGCATGCTATGTTCTTTCACAGATCACCAATTTCCCCATCATAGTTCTTATTGTAGTTGTCACTTGACACAGTGTGTGGTTATTTGATACATATCTGTCAACTCTACTTGATTTTAAGCTTCCTAAGGGGAAAATATCATATCTGATATTCTTCATTCTTTTTTCAACATCCCCAGCACAGGATATGACATAGGTGCAGTAAAAGCAAAATTAACACTTGGTCAATGAATAAAAGTTACATTTATATGATGATATATTTACCAATAGGATTTCTTTGATGGATATTCTTACTTTTTCCTCTATATAGTAGTGCACATTTTGACTGTGTTTACAATGAACAAGTATTTATACCATTAGGGAAAAAAAAATTTGCAAAGACTTGTTTTTGTAGGACTTGCCTGGAAACTGCAGGCTCCCTGAATGTGAGACTATTTCTGACATTCCCTGGAGCAGAGTGTTTCTCACAGAGATGCAATGTGAATACACGAGCCTGACACGTGATGTCATCCCTGAACTTCTGAAGTATAACATTTCAACCCGAGGATCAGGAATTCTCTGCTCACTTCAACAAGTATAGCCCAAGCTACAGCAGCTTCATCTTCATTGTCAGCATCTATAATTACAGCAGGTCTTATGGTAAAATTAAAATCATGAGATTATAATATAAACACTGTTCATCTCTTCATTTAATATTGATCTATTTGATTCCTTGATTTACTGTTAATCTTTTTATGTGTGCATGTAGTATTAATTTTTGTTTCTCATAAGCGTTACTAAAATGCATTTAAAATTTTTTTCTGAATATGCCTCATAAAGTTATATTACAGATGGAGGTAGCAAAATAGATGTTAAGAATTATTGCTTATTGCAATTTAAAATCATTGGGATGCTTCTGATTTGAAGATCAGTCCCTGTAAATGTTCATGCAGAATCTCAGTGGCTCCATGGAGTTTCTTTAAATTGGCTATTTGCAACCAATAAACATAGGAAATGAAAAGAGAAGAGCACTTACGTCTTGCAAATATACCCCTGGGAAGTTTGCATTCTCACAGTGATAACTGAATAAAAGAGAGATGTCAGAATTCAGAGTTCACAATTACTGAAGCAATAAAACTAATTTTAAAGCATTTATGCTCGCAAGAAGGTCATCACTGTAGCCATTTTAAAACATCTACCCTTGAATAAGTTTAAATTACTAAAATCTCATTAACCAGTAAGGAAAAGTAAAAAGGTGGTTAAGTCCTGGTTAGAATTATTTGTCAGTTGCTTAAATCTTCCTTATTTGCATTGATTCCTGGCTTACATTGATATAATGTTCAACTGGTATGCGTGTATGCACAGCACATGTATATGTGTGTGCACAGCACATGTACATGTGCATGTGAAAAATGGCTACGCATAGTTTAAATAGCAAACTATGTACATGGTCTGTAGGATTTAAAGAACATTATTAAATATCACAAATGGAAGAAGGCAGGACTGTCACCTGAAAAAATTATATATCTATTTGGATTTTAGTATGAAGAGGAAAAAACAGATTTTCATTGCCAAGGAAGACAGAATGAAAAGGAAATATCCCACGTGAGCTGAGCACTATCAGGATGGGAGGTGGAAGGGTGCTCTGACGGCCTCCAAGTACACTACTGGGAGAACCTTCCCAGGAGACACACAGAAATCACATCAAATTTCTCTAAATAGATTGTTTACAGAGTCAGATGAAACATAAAGCAAGAGGAGGAGGATTAGAGATGAGAAAGATTCACACCATGAAGAGAAGGAGCCACCAGGATGAAAGGTCTTTCTACTTGCTACCACATCCCTTTTAGGGATAGCAGAACATCAGGTTAACTCCTAGATAGATTAATATTCAACTGTTTATAAAGGCAAGTAGCTATGACAGTTAAAGATTCCTGATGTGAACTGATAAAATTGCACGTGTGTGTGTGTGTGTGTGTGTGTGTGTGTGTGTGTGTGGTGTATACTTCCCCATGCACAGCTGTGGTGCTTCAAGATCTAGAGTGAAGTGACCCAGCCCAATGCACCCTTATTCTACTGAAAAGATGCTGGACCAAGAACACTTGGCTGGAGCTGTCACTTTCCAAAAATCTGCAAAGAAGCTGTCATTATTGCAGGCGTGCCTCCCACAAGGGAACACGGAGGACTAATGTTGAGTATCACCCATGGATTGTCAATTTATGGATGTAGGAAACGTCATAAATAGTTTGTGCCTTAAAAATATTTGTTACTTAATGGGTTCCTCCATCAGTATTCCTGTCCAGTTTAGGGACATATGCACTAATTAACTGGTCTCTTTCGAGCATGCTTCAAAAGCTAGGTGATCACTTACTGTCCACAGATCATAGATTTGAAAAGAGGCCATTTTGTTACATCAAAACAGTCATTTAGAAAAGACTTGACTTGTGTTCTGAAAGCAGGAATAGTTGCATGACGCTAATTACAGAAGTTTCATTAAGGAAGAAAGCAGTCCTTCAAAACAGAATGGCCTTAGATATTCTCACCTCATCCCAAGGAGTCACTTGCTCCATTATACATATTGAATGCTGCATCTTCCTTCCAGAGGAATCAGGGAACATAACAACAATGCTGGAAAACTGAAAACTAGTTTCAATGTCATAGGTGATTCAAATGCATACAGTAAGGAGGTGCTTGGGGAGGTTTCAGATTGGTTCTCAAATATTTTCTCTTGGATCCCATTAGGTCTTAAAGGTATATAGGAAAATTCCTCCTAACTATGTTAATAATAGGAGTCTTAATATATGTCTCCTTCAAACTCTGGATGGGATGCACGGCCAGGATTGCCAAGCTTGTAACCAAGTCTCTAACCCACAAAAATCATCAGAGGGAAGAAGCCATATGCATGTCAATCCTGAAGCAGCAAAACATAAATAACTCCATGATGGATGTTATGCCTTTAACTGACAGTGGGGAAATGATTAAGAGACTTGCTACTACTAATTCATCATTGTTATCATATTTGGTGACTTAGAGTTACTGTCCTGCATGCACCTGCATTCCTTAGAATTATAAGAATGTGCTGACTCTTCCCGGAACAGAATGAGTCACTGACCCCAAGGTTGTATTCATGTAGTTAGTAAAAGAGATGGTTATTCATTTCTATGATCAATAGTTAAAGTTAGAAATGCAATTATATTAATCTTGTAACCATAACCAGTGAACTCTTTTGTTTTGCTGTATCATTGGCTAAAGATGTATCAGAGTGAACCATGTTTTACTTTGTAGTAAGCTCCGATAACTCCTTTGCTTAGAGTTATTGATAAACAAAAATTACAGGCTTCTGTAACATGTTCCAAAAATATGCAGACAATGAATGTTCTAATTGACAAAATGCAATTGTAATCGAAATCTTATCGAATGCTTTGTAAATCATGAGGTTAATGTTTATTAATAGCAAACCTCAATGCTTATGCTTACAAATACAGACTAAAATCTGAGGAACTAAGTTGGCCTTGATAGCTATACTGGATTGTCTCCCTGAATTTCGAATTCAGAAATAAGCTTCTTCTTCCCAGTTCCCTGCCTCTCCACTCTTACTGGCAGTGCAAGAGAGCAGCTGTGTGCTCCATGGGTCATTTCAGAATGAATGGATTTTATCTGTTCTATTTGGTTTAATTGTTTTTTTATAGCTGAAGTGGATATTCTTAAATGACATAGCAAACCTATATCACAAGTAACATTATAAATTACGATGAAAGAATGGAAAGAGAGAATAAATTGGGATAGGTGAGACATTCTGGGTATCCATATTCTCCAGGTTGATTCTGAATAATAAACCTGAGGCACCCTACAGCTATGGCCACAACTGAGTGGACCTTGGGATAACATTTGAGACAGCAGAAGCATATGAAGACGGCAAGTGCTGTATGAGACTAGACATGGGACTGACATGAAAGTTCGGCTCAGGTAGGGTGTATAACACCTGGATCAAATAAGTTTAAATGAAGTTTCAGAGAGAGTCAGACAGTAGTTATGAAACAGCTTAGAGACCAGTGACACCATTTTTTAAGAATGTCATGAGGGAGATGCAACCATAAATATACCAAGAACAAAAAGAAGTTTAGTTTTTAGTAAGGGTAGTAGGGAGTAAGCAAAGTATAAACAATAGACAGAGATAGGCAGTGAGAGTAAAGGAAACTGAGCCATAAGGAATACTGTTGTATATCTCTTTCAATGTGGGTGGTTTCTTGTTGTTATTACCTTTGCTAATTGCTGTGCTGAATTATATCTATCTATTATTTTGACATACACTTTCCAGTTCAGGCAAAAGGACATTTTGAAGAAAATACTCATGTTTCATAAGAGAAATGCTTGAATAGCTGTCCTTTCTTAAGCAAAAATAAAATAAAATAAGGCAAAAATATTTCCATTATCACAGTGTAGAGTGTTCCAAGACATTTTGTGTAGCAGGGTTAGTAAAGATGCTACTTCCCTTGGAAATCTGAGAGCCAACCACTAGGAGTCCAGAGCCTTGGGAATTTAGAACTACAAGTGAGAGTTAATCAAGAGAGTGAGGATAGCATGGGCTGGAGTCTTGCATTTAACACAAAGATTTGTATTTATACAGCATTTAACTGATTCTGGAGTTCCTCCAGACCTATTGATGAGCACCAAAAAGGTTATCCCAGTGGTAAATATACTCTCTCAAATAAATCACTAAAGATCACTCTTTAAATTGTGTCTATAACAACAATAGTTAGCAGTTACCAAAACACACTTCAACTTTGAGGATTTTGTTGACCAACATCTGATTTGAGGTTGAATAAATGATCACAATTTTTGTGTAGTTCACATGGCATAATTAAAGACTAAAGTGCTGTGCTTTCTGCTATTACATCACATATGAAGGCTAAAGCGACAGAGTGGATAAATAAAACGAAATTATATTTGCTTGCCAAATTCTTGGAACAGGTCATAATGCATTAACTCCTAAAAAATTCTAATCATCTGTGATAATCTGAGTTTGGTCAAGAGTACTGTTTACAACCTGAAGAGGTCAACACAGAACATGAAGATACAGAAATTGTTGATGTAACAAATCTCAAAGAATATAGAAGGGATAGAATAAGAAGTAAAGTGGAAGAATTTATTCCCAAAGAAAAAACTATCATGCAAGTTGAGATGGAACACTACTTGCTTTGTGAGATGGATTGGGGAAAACCAACTAAGGTTTCAACTTCCCTTTTAAGAAAATGGGCAGCCTCTAGCACCAGGAACGCCATGAGCCCTTAAGAACACACATCTGTCAGAGAACCATTAAAAATCCTTCTCCTGAAGGAATGGGTTTGGTGCCTCTCACCCTCCTACCCGCCACTGTTTTGGGATGGGGCGTCATTCCCCTAACTCTCTGTTTCTGTGTAGAGGGACATTCATTAGAGTGAGGCAGTCCTGAACTTTCCCCATTTCAGAATTCCTTCTGCTCCAGGGAAAGATGAGTTTGCGAAAAAAAGGTAGTTTTTTCCCCTCAGTCTCTTCCGTTAAGAAAGTAGACATGCAGGATCTGTTGGAAGATGGCAGTGGAGCCAGTCTGACTAAAGGAGTCCCAGTGTGAGTGTATGGAAAATTTTGCATATGTGTTGGTGAGTAAATGGGCATGTGAGTGACTGAGTACAGACTCAGGAGCCAGTGGCCAGGACTCTCTTGGCGAAGTGGCTGATGCTGCAGTCACTCTCCTTGGTCCCTAGTGCTTCCCAGGATACAAATCTGTGTGTCATTTAAAAAAAAATCAACAAGCCCTTCTTGGGAAGAAGCTGCTGGGAAAAACTGCCAGCTCCAGGCTCTGTCTCACCACTACAGCGCCTGGCCAAACACTGGCAGCAGGAGTTGCAGAGGGAGCACACAAGGGACCCCAGAGGCAGAGTCCCACTGGAGAAGACAAAACAGTCACCCTGCCACCATATTGAAAGCTGGGCAGAAAGGTGCTCTGGCTTGCTCACCAGAGTGACAGACCTGATCCACTCTCTGTGACTGGTGGATTAATTACTCGGGGGTTGATCATGACCCAGAGGGAATATCTCTAAAGCACAAACTCCGGAGGGCCAGGATGAGTGCTGAGTTTCAGGCATCCCAGCCCCTACCCTGATTCAGCTATGAGACAAAGGGTGTGGCCAGAAAAACAGCTGGGGTATGACTGAGAGGGAGGAACCCAGGTGGAGCCTGGATATCAGTCATGATAGGAGGACTCCACTCCAGGATAAGCCTGACTGGGATGACCCCCTCAAAAGTACCTGGGGAAGAGACAATCCTGCATCTCTCCACCAGAGAGGATCCCCCTGACCATATGAGAGTGGGAAGGGAGAACTGAAGCCCCACTGACTCCCACTGCCCCCTTCTCCTACCCTGGGCTGGACACTGGGGAGATTCTGAATGAGGCTGAAGTTCTACAGGAGAAAGCAGAGGAGCAACTGAGAGGAAAATTTACAGAATCTGCCACAAGAGGACAGTTTTTTTTTTATTGTTTTTAAAATTTTTAATAATTTTTGTTTGTGCATGAATGTTAATGTGCAGGTTTGATCTGAATCCTCCCCACTCCCTTTTTTTTCTTTCTTTTTTTGTTTTATATTTTCTGTTTATGTGTGCATGTAAAGGACTGAATGTTCAACTTTCAGTTTTTTTGTTTGTTTTTGCTTTTTTGTTCTTCTCTCATTTTAGCTTTATATGTGCATGAAAACATGTGTGAGAGTTTGATTTGATTCCTTATTTTTTCTTCTCCCTTGATTTTGGGTTATGTGTGTGTGTGTGTGTGTGTGTGTGTGTGTGTGTGTGTGTGTGCGCGCGCGCGCGCGCACGCGCGCGCGCTTGGTTTGCCTGTTTTTTTGGTGTGGCTGTTGTTTATTATTTTGTTTTGCTTTGTTGTTCCAGTTTGTTTTGGTGAGTGTGTGTTTAATTGTTTTTTGCTTTGGTTTCTGCCCTTGCCATCCTGCATTTTTTTTTTAATTTGTCCATCTTATTTCATTCTACTTTTCTCTGTTTTCCTCATTGCTGTTACTGTAACTTGGACTCAAGGGGTACACATGTACCCATTGTATCATCATATAGAGTCATGGTGGAGAGTGGGTCTCAGTAAACCCATACCACAACCAGTGAACATTGTGATTTGCAAGTAGTTTCTGAAGCCTAGCTCCCCATCCTCCACCTTATTTGACTCTCAAAACTACAAGAGACAGCAAAACTTCCAACCCACAGCACTGTTTCAAAATAGAACAAATTCAGAGCCCTGATCATGGAAGAATAAAAGGCTGGGCAAGCATCAGAAGTGAAAGCCTACCCCACTACCACTTAATAATGAAATTACAGGTAATAGAAAGTGATCTTTCACAAATGAGGAAAAATCACTGGAAGAAGATGAGTAATTTCCAGCATTGCAGAGAGAAAAATCCCTGCAAAATCAAACCTCAGAGCCCGAATAATGGAAGTCACCAAAGACTGGTCCTAGAATAAATAGGGACTACAGAGTGGATAGAAAGAGTGAATAAGACTCAAAGAAAACAGGATGCAACACTGAAAAAACTTGTAACAGAAATTTTGGCCATTCATTCAGGAAATAAATAACAAGATGACAAGCATGGAAAACAGAATTAATCAAGCAGAAGAAAGACTCTCAGAACTTGAAGACCAAAACACATGATTAACTTGATCTGTAAAAACAGAAATAAAACTCAGAAAGAAAGAACAAAGATTCCAAGAGATGTGCAATTATATCAAGAAGCCAAACCTATGCCTGATTGAGGTCCCAGAAGAAGAAAGAGAAATGGACAACAACTTGGAGCAAGTATTAAGGAAGTGATTATCCAAGAAAATGTTCCCCATTCTCACCAGACATGTGACAATTGAAACACAAAAGATAAAGAGATCCCCCACAGGACATCAAATGAAAACACCAACCCCTAGACACATAGAAATATGTCTACACAAAGTAAACACAAAAGAAAAAATAATAAAGGCAGCAAGAGAGAAAGGTCAGAGTACCACTGGGAAAAATCAATCAGAATAACAGCAGACCAATTGGCAGAAACACTACAAGCTAGAAGACACTGGAGTCCAATTTTCAAAGTCCTCAAAGAAAAACAATTTCAACCAAGAATTTCCTACCCAGCCAAGCTCAGCTTCATCAGTGATGGAGAATTAAAATCCTTCCCAGACATCTGATCTGAAATAGATTATGCAGCTTCCAGACCAGTTCTACATGAGATCCTTAAAAAGGTATTAAGCTCAGAAGAAGGAAAAAAAAGAGTGACCAGACACTTACCAAGAGAACAGCAGAAGACAGAATCAATTGAGAATACACTGCAACTGCAAACTTGACAGCACACACATACATACATACATTAACTCACAAGCTAAAATAAACCAAAACACAACTTTATAAGAATCTTATGACAAGGATAAACACTCACATTTCAATAATTAGCCTGAATATGAATGAACTAAATGCACCACTGAAAAGACAGAATGGCAAACTGGATAAAAAACTATGACACAATAATTTGTTGCATCCAGAAAACTAATTTCACTATAGGGAGACACATAGACTCAAAGTTAGATGATGAAAAATGAGTTTCCATGTGGTTGTATCCTAATATCAGACAGAACAAACTTTTGTCAGCAAAAATTAAAAGAGATACAGAAGTATACTACAGAATGATACAAGTTTCAATCCCTGAACAAGAAATATCCATCCTAAATAATATGCACCAATGTTTATAAAACAACTACTAAGTAAATTTTTAAAAGTTATTGATCTTAAAACTATTATAGCTGGGGACTTAAATACCCCACTAACCACCCTAGACAAAGCATCAAGACAAAAATGCACAAAGAGATCTGGAACCTCATCTTGACCTATAGTATACTACACCCAACAACCACAGAATATGCACTCTATTCATCACCACATGGAATGTACTCCAAGATCGATCACATCGTCAGCCATAAATCAAGCATAAACAAATGTCATAAGCTCAAAATACTGCCATGCATCACTCTGACCACAGTGGAATAAAAATAAATACCTACACCAAAAAAATTGTCCCAAATCCCATAAAGTCATGGACACTGAACAACATGATACTGAACAACTACTGGATCAACACAGATATCAAAACAGAAATCAAAAAATTCCTGGAAACAAATGAAAATGTAGACCTACCAAATCCTCTTGGGATATCATGAGCAGTTCTAAGAGGGGAATTTATATGTCTATGGACACACATCAAGAAAATGGAAAGCTCACAAGTTGAACAGCCTAACAAACCACCTAAGGGAGCTGGAAAGACAAGACCTCTAAAACCCTAACTTTTGCAGAAGAATCCAGATCACCGAAGTAAAAGCCCAAATATGGGACATAGAAGACAAAAATATCATAGAAAACATCAACAGCAACAACAAAAAGCTGGTTGTTTGAAAGAATAAACAAGACTGATAGACTCCTAGGCAGAATGATCAAAAGAGAGAGAGAGAGAGAGAGAGAGAGAGAGAGAGAGAGAGAGAGAGTGAAAGAGTCCAAATAAACACAATCAGAAATGCAAAAGATCAAATCGCAACTGACCCAGAAGAAATATAAAAGATTATCAGAGATTACTATGAATACCTGTATGGAAACAAACTAGATAACCTAAATGAAATGGAGGAATTTCTGACATCACACAACCTCCAAAGGTTGAAACAACAAGACATTGAGACACTAAATAGACCAATAACAACCCAGGAAATTGACTCTGTCATAAGAAAACCACCTACCAAATAAATAAATAAATAAAGCCCTGGACCAGATGGCTTTCCAGAATAATTCTCCAAAATATACAAGGAAGAACTGATACCAACCCTAGTGAAAATATACCAGGCAATTGAGAAAGTTGGAACTCTCCCCAAATCATTTTATGAAGCTAACCTTACACTGATATCCAAACTGAGTAAAGATTAAAAAAAAAGAGAACTACAGGCCAATATCCTTAGTGAAAGTAGATGTAAAAATTGTCAACAGGATTCTAGCAAATCAGATCCAATAACATATCTCAAAAATCACCCACCATGGACCAAGTAGGCGTTATTCCCAGGATGCAGGGCTGATTCAATATCCACAAGGGCATAAATTTAATTAATTACATCAACAGATATAAAACAAGAACCACATGATAATATCATTTGATACAGAAAAGGTTTTTGATAAAATCCAGTATCCCTTCTTCATTAATTCTCCCCTAACCCACAAAGACTTCGGTTCCTCCGGGTATATTCCCAATAGGGGAATTGCTGGGTCATATGCAACATAAATTTCTAGTTTTTTCAGAAATTACCACACTGTTTTCCAAAGAGGCTGCACTAATTTTTATTCCCACCAGCAGTGTAGAAGCATTCCTTTTTCTCCACATCACCAGCATCTGTGGTTGTTTGTTTTATTATTGATGGCCATTCTTACTGGGGTTAGGTAGTATCTTAATGTGGTTTTGATTTACATTTCTCTGATGGCAAGTAAGGCTGAGCACTTTTCATGTGTCTGTTGGCGGTCCGTATATTTTCTTTTGAGAAGTGTCTATTCATGTCTTTTGCTCACTTTTTAATGGAGCTGTTTGTTTTTTTTCTTTCGGCACACCATTCTTCTCAGATTTGGAAATGACAATACAGAAATTCATATGGAAACATAAATGACCATGAATAGCCACACACACACACAAAAAAAATCCTTAGCAAAAGAAAGAAAGCAGTAGGTATCATGCTTCCCGACTTCAAAATTTACTATAAGGCTACAACATTTAAAACAGGCATATGGACCAATGGAACAGAGTAGAGATTCTGGAAGCAAAGCTTCAATTTCTCAGCCAACTCATCTTTGACAAAGCCTCCAGCAACAACCACTGGGGAGAGGAAAACCTATTGAGAAAACAGTGCTGGGAAAACAGGCTGACCAGATGCAAAAGATTTAAACACGACTCTCACCTAGTCAGAGAAGGAACATACCTCAAAATTGTAAGTGCCATCTATAATAAACTCACAGTTAGCATATTGCTTAAGGACAGAAACTGGAAGCATTTCTTCTGAAAACCAGAACAAGACAAGGCTGCCCACACTCACCTCTCTTGTTCTACATTTTGTTGCAAGTCCTAGCTAGAGCAATTAGTCAAGAAAAGGAAATCAAGTGTATCCAAATAGGAAAAAAGGAATTTAAGATATCTCTCTTTCCTGAAGATATGATCCTATAGCTTGAAAATCCAAGAGAATTTGTCATAAATGTACTTTCACTGATAAAGGACTTTGGCAAAGTCTTGGGGTATAAAACAAATGTGCAAAAACAAGTTGTATTCTTATACACCAACAACAAGCAGGCAGAGGACCAAATAAAAAACACAATCCTATTCAAAGTAGCCACACACACAAAAAGAAATACCTTGGTATCTCTCTAAACAGAGAAGCAAAAGACCTTTACAATGAACACTGAAAGGCACTGCTCAAATAAACCAAAGAAGACACAAACGGAAAAATATTCCATCCTCCTGGATAGGAAGAATCAACATTGTTCAGATGCCCATCCTACCAAAGGCAATCTACAGATTCAACACAATACCCATTTAGTTACCAACATCATTCTTCTCTGACCAGGAAATGTCAATACAGAAATTCATATGAAAACAACCAACCATGAATAACCAAAATGATCCTCAGCAAAAGAAACAAAACAGGAGTCATCACACTTACAGACTTTAAACATTACTATAAGGCTACAATAATCAAAACTGCATGGTATTGGTACAAGAACAGGCATATGGCCCAATGAAAAAAGATAGATTTCAGAAACAAAACCTCAATTTCTCAACCAACTAATCTTCAACAAAGCCTCAAGCAACAACCACTGGGAGAGAGGAACCTATTCAGAAAACAGTGCTGGGAAAACTGGCTGGCCACATACAGCAGATTTAAACAGGACTCTTACTTATCACCATACACAAAAATTAGCTCTACATGGGTCAAAGACTTAAACATCAAACCTCAAACTATAAGAACCTTAGAAAATGCAAGAAATACCTTTATGGAAATTGTAACTGGAAATCAATTCCTGATCAAAACTCCAAATGCCCATTCCATAAGAGATAAGATAGACAAGTGGAGTCTCATCAAACTGAAAAGCTTCTGCAAAGCAAAAGAAACCGTTAAGAGCGTGGGGAGATGCCAGGCTCAGTGGCTCAGCCTGTAATCCTGCGCCTTTGGGAGCCCGCGGGTTCGAGACCCGCCTGGGCAGCGAGACCTCATCTCTACAATAAATCAAAAAATCAGCTGGGCGTGGTAGTGCATGCCTGTAATTCTGGCTACTTGGAAGGCTGAGGTGGAAGAATCGCCGGAGCCCAGCAGGCGAGGCTGCGGTGGCCGGGAGCGGCCACTGCACTCCAGTCTGGGTGACAGAGTGAGACTCCAACTCAAAAAAAAGTGTGTGGGGAGATAGCTAACAGAATGGGAAAAAATATTTGCCAACTGTGTATCTGACAAAGGCCTAACATCCAGGATCTACAAGGAACTCAAATGTACTGAAAGGAAAAAACAAACAAACAGTTCCATTAAAAATTGGGTAAAAGACATGAAAAGACACTTCTCAAAAGAGGATATATGGGCAGCCAAAAGACACATGAAAAAGTCTTCAGCCTCACTCATCATCAGAGAAATTCAAATCAGAACCACATTGAAATACCATCTAACCCCAATAAGAATGGTCATCATTAATAAAACAAACAACAGATGCTGGTTATAATGCTGAGAAAAATGAATGCTTCTACACTGATGGTGGGAATGCAAACCAGTGCAACCTCTTTGGGAAACAGTGTGATGATTTCTAAAAGAACTAGACATTGACCTTCCATATGACCTGGCAATTCTCCCACAGGGAATATACTTGAAGGAAATCAAATCATTCCACAGCAAAGGAACCTGCACACGCATGTTTATTGCAGCACTATTCACACTAGCAAAAACATGAAACCAGCTGTGCTGCCCATCAAAACTGAATTGGATAAAAATGTGGTACATATAAACAATGGACTATTATGCAATCATAAAGAAGGACAAATATATGGACTTTGCAGCAACTTGGATGCATTCAGAGTTCATCATACTCAGTGATCTGTCACAGAAACGAACAGAGTACCACATGTTCTTGCATAAGCAGACCTTGAACATTTACCATAATATTGTAAGAAAGGGATTGATAGTAGTAGGATACTGCTGGGGTAGGTGGGGGAGGGAGGACATAACATCAGTAAGGGTACCTGATCTCAAACCAGGCAAAGTGGGTACGAAAGGGAGACATAAACTTTACCAGTATGATGACCACTTGTCTACCAAATCTTGAATTGTATCCCACATCTTTGAAAATAAAGAAAATAGACATGCCGTTTTGTTTTCAGGTAGTCAATTTCAATCCAGTCAGTGTTATAATTTACATTTATTAGATGCCCAATAAAATAGGGACCTTAAGAAGACTTTGCCAGTTATCAAGTTCCTGCCTCTCAGAGCCAAATTTCAATATATGCCCTGCCATAATGGACAGAATTCTTTAAGAAAAATCTCTCCTTTATGATGAGCAAGATGTTAAACTATCTTAATAGAAGGGGCTGAGAAGTCATTGCAGGAGATACAGGATGCCCTGTTGTTTCTGGCTGCTGAAAGGGGTGGAGAGGTAGAGGTAAGGAGATCGTGTGGAACTGTGCCTAGCACACACCCAGAATGCATGGGCCCTCGTCCACCCTAGTCTGGTGATGACTGTTCTGTCCCTTCTCAATGCAGAAGTTGGTGCCCTGAAGGCCTACTGACCACACCAGCCACAGCCTGCTCAGAAGCCCCTGGCACACCTCTCCTGTGAAATGGGTTTCCACGTCTTCTGCACACCCACATCATCGGTCGACGATCACCTGACTGCAGGATACCTGCACTCAGCATGGTTGCTTTTAGATTGCTTAGTGACTTCCAGGCCAGCCCCAGCCTGGGAAAATCTTCAAACTTTCTAGCTGGGTTGAACCAAACCTTCTACAACAAGTTGTGTACCTCAGTCTTGGGAAGAAGTCTCGATTCCAACTTTATCCAACCTTGTGTACTCTCCTTCAGCCTTAGGGTGACATATACTTTTTTTCTTCTTTTTTTAGAGACAGAATCCAATTCTGTCATCCAAGATGGAGTGCAGCAATGCTTCAGTACAATTAGCTCACAGCTGCCTTGAACCCCTGGACTCAAATAATCCTCCAGCCTCAATCTCCTAGGTAGCTGAAACTCCAGGCTCGCATCACCTCACACAGTTAATTTTCTATTTTTTTGTAGGGATGGGTTTTCATAATGTTGCCCAGGCTAGTCTCGAACTCCTGGCCTCAAGTGATCCTCTTGTCTTCGTCTCCCAAAGTGCTGAGATTACAGGCATAATCCACCACACTCAGCCCCACATAGTTATGGATATCTTATAGCTACTTTTAAAATCATACTTCTTTATATTAGACTTCTATTTTACATCCAGTGTGTTTTTTATTTCTTAAGGACAAAGACAAATACAAAGACTGAGTAGAACTGATTAAGGAAAATGAGAATTGCTGTTTGGTTGTGCTGGTGTTCAGTAGCCTATGATGAGTCCCTAAGGAGTTTTTACCATTTTACTATTGAACTTTACTTCGGTTCAACAAGACTGAAACTTCCAGGCATATGTGATTTTGACTTTGACAGGTCACTGCAATTTATGACAGCGTTGTCCAAATAGGGGTGGCTACTTTTGCAATAGGCAGGGATATGAGGATGAGGGCCCAAGATGCCAAATGGTACTGGCTTTAGGGAACAGACTACTGTATATACAGCTTGACCTTGAGCCACACAGGTATGGTCTGGGTTCGTATCTCAGGTAAGATCAAGGCAGACTAAAGCAAGACTAATAAGCATCACTAGACTGGCTACATTCAGGGATAAGAAAGGAATGAGAAGAAATTCCTCTTAATAAGATGCTATTAAAAATTTGGCAATGACCTATGGCAGTACTAAGGACTGCGCTTAGAGAAGAGACCTGTCCAACAATTCCTGCATTGCCTTATTTTCTAAGTGTCATTCACGTAGAGCCAATACTGTGACCATTTTAAACTCTAAACTCTCATATGAAGAAGCTCAATAAGAGATGAGGTATTGAGCCAATGTGTTTTTTGAAGTAATTTTTTAAAGTATGATTTAATTTTATTTACAAATTTGAACTTGAGGTCTGGTAACACAAGGCTTAGAACACTGGTTCTACACAAAGTTCACAAAGCGAGAATGTCAAAATGTTTCTTTTTCCTGGAAAATGTTCCTACTAAATTTAACTAAACTACATACAATGTTTGGATTGCAGCAGTTTTCCACAGATGCCCTTTTTCTGTTGCATGACCAGTGCAGGAGTCCACAGTGCATCAAAACTTAGTCTGTAGCAGGGCTCGGTGGCTCAGCCTGTAATCCCGTGCCTTTGGGAGGCTGAGGTGAGTGAATTGCCTGAGCCTGCGAGTTTGAGACCTGCCTGGGCAGCGAGACCTCATCTCTACAATAAATCAAAAAATCAGCCAGGCGTAGTAGTGTGCGCCTGTAATTCCAGCTACTCGGAAGGCTGAGACGGAAGGATCGCTGGAGCTCAGTGGGTCGAGACTGCGGTGGCTGGGAGCGCCCACTGCACTCCAGTCTGGGTGACAAAGTGAGACTCCAACTAAAACAAAACAAAAACAACAAAAAAACTTAGTCTGCTATCCACGAGTCTCCAGGTCTTTGTTTTCCATACTCGGACAGCTTTGAAGAGTTCTGTGCAAGTGTTTTGCAGAATGTCCCTCAATTTGAATTTGCTTAATGGCTTATCATGGAGTGGGTTTTTTTTAATAATACAAAGGTGAAGTGTTTTTTTCATCCCATTATATCTGGGGTATATGAATTTTAAGCTTTATCACTCGATTAGGATGGATCTTGCCTGATTCTTTCTCCATTGTCTGGGTATTATTTCTTTCCATTCCACACTCTGTTAGGAGCAAGTCACTAAGTCCAGTCATCAAGAAACTTGAAGCTACATGCCAAAATCACTCCAGGAAATAACACATATTTTTAGGCTATGCAAATATTTGTCTTTCTTTAAAATTTTGCCCACTAATGTTGACATTCTCCATGGATGTGGTCTGTGGCAATTATTGCTATGATAATATAATGTGAATGTCTCTTCCTCTTATTCTTATTTATTATTTGGAACTGTTCTTTAAGGATACTTGTCCCTTATCCTCTTTCATTTATATATTTAATTATTTTTATATGTTAACATCAACTCAAAGGTGCTTATTTTTGTTACTTGGTATCTCATATGCGATTATCATGACTTCTTTGTTACTCCCCTTGTTCCTGCATTGGCCATCGAGAGCTCTTTCACATCAGCATCTCTGTCTTTTCGGCATGTCCTCCTCTTCTACTGATTTATCTTGTAAGTGCTTCACTCTTTTATGGCACCGTTAGGTGGTCTGCCTCATCTTGCGTTTTCCTTCTCCTGGCCTGGAGTCAAGTGCTTCTAGCAAGCTATGGTTTCTTCTGTCGGATGATGATATTCTCAAAGGAAATACAGGCACTGTGGACACAACTATAGATATTTGTGCTTATACTAAAAAAAGTAGATATACATGACTGTATTTATTACTCTATATCTATATAGCTATCATCTATCTACCGACATATTATTCATCCATTTATTTACTTATGCATCACCTCTTCACTCAAATAAATATGAATCTGTTCTGATACTGCCTACCTTAATCTAGCATTACAGGGTATATTCTAAGCTTCCCTCCTGCTTATTCATACCTCTTTCTCTAACATAAGAAATCAGACTCTCATCATCTACAACTTGTTGAGAAAGAATTGGGAAGACAAGCTTTGTTCCTTTCTTTTTCTTCTGCATTAGTCTGCACTTGAATTCATAAACTTGGGTCCTGTATTTGAGACCTTTCCATTTTCAGTGCCCCTATGTTAAGGTGCGTAAGTGGTTCTAATTCTACGTTTCTGGTTTTGAAATCAAATTGTGACTACAGACCTAAACCACATTTACAACATCTCTAACAGGAATACAGCTTACTTTTTAATCTCCATTTTTTGGTTTATTTACCTTTCCATGTGGGTTTTAACTCTGACAGGTTAGGAAGGGTGTCTAACACATAACATTGGTAAGAAAGAAAGGAGATTTTATTCATCAAAGCTCTATTTTGTACCAGATTTTGTGCAGCACATTTTATAGATGCTCTGTTTATTTAATCATCATGAGTAGTAATTTCACCTTCCTGTGCTACTTTAGTTGTGATTCCCCCTAGGCCGGTGCAAGAATTGAGCCAGGGATTTAAGAAAAGCAGTTAATGTGCAAGTGGTCCCTGGAAGCTTTGTGATAGCATGTGGAAGAAGGACCAGGAAGGGTGAACAGCCAATAAATCGTGTAGCACTGAGTGAGTTGCCATCATAAAAACCTGTGACTAGATTCTATTTGGAGCCTGCTGAAAAACCACAAGGAAAAGTCTTTAGACTATCGCCAGCAAGTAAACTGAGGTACTGGCTCCAGCAAACAGATATCCAGCTCTCTATGTTTCTCAGTCAGAGGATTTTCTGTGGCTGCAAAGCTGTTCAGTACTCATAGAAGGCAGGCTGTTAACACCCAAAAGTTAATGCACCAGGACCTCATCTCAGAAGATGAGAGCTGTTTGCTGGTGGGCACTTTCAGCCCATCCTACACAAGGGCTGAACGGCTCTGCAGCCATGGAAAGTCCTTTGACTGTGAAGCACAGAGGGCCAGGGTCATGAATGCAAACTGTCTGAAATGACTCTGGGCTCTGTCCAGGGTGATATGGATGAGATATTCACAGCATCTGCTGTAAACTCTATTTACATTTCATTGACGAGGTTACTGAACGCAAAGTGTTTGAGTAACTTGTTGGAAATTACAGGGTAATAAGAAGCTAAATCTTTAAATCCAGATCTGACAGAGTCTCCCCTCATTGCTTTGTGCTATGTCTGAAGCTGTCTTTAACACTGCCTCTTCTCTTGCTGCTGGGCACTGCAGAGAAAGGGGTGACTGCATCTCCTGCTGAATAGAAGTTGTGAAAAAGTACTATATAAGGAAATGGAAATCAAAAGCCATGGAAAACTGGAGGCAACTTATCACAGAGACTACAGTGACACAAAAAATTAGTTTGGTCTGCTCCCGGTAAATACCTGTGAAAATTTTAATGAACTCTAACAATGACTCCCAATTAAAACCAGCCTGTAGGGATGTCAGTGGAAACAACTGTGAAGTCAATGGCCTCATAGCTTAGATGACTTTTGTGTACTCTGGATACACTTCTATGTCTTCCATCTTTCTGCATCAGGCGGTGACTTGGATAAAGTGAGGAACTGATGCCAGCAACGGCCTATTTAGATAAACAGAAAAGTGAGGAAAGTGTACATTTCAGTTGGGCCATGGTGCTTAACTTGAACTGTGAGAAGGCAGCATGTAGTTAGAATGCAGAAGACCCCATGTGAGGGAACTAAGCCTTGGACATTGCTCTGCTCCCACCAACTGATGCTTGAAGTGCCATGTGTACAGTGATCCGTTCTTACTCGCCAAAGCTGACTGAGGACCTCTAAAGGGGAAGCAGAGAGTGGCTATGGGTTTGGGTAACTGGAAACAGAAAGGCTGAATAGGACTCTGGCTCATCAGGGAAGATTTATAAGGAGATGCTAGTTTCTTTTTTCTTTTTTTGACTTTTTGTTTCTGAGTTATTTATTTATTTATTATTTATTATAAAGATGTGGTGTACAATTCAAGATTAAGTATACAAACATTGATCATGCAGGCTCCCTTGTTAATGAGGTATGCCCCTCCCTTCCCTAGAAGTTTCCCTCAACTGCCAATCCCACCCCCATCCCGATAGTTTCCCACTACTGCCAATTTCTTTCTTATAGTATTAGGATAATTGTTCAAGTTCCTCTTATGAGTGAGAACATATGGTACTCTCTTCTTTGTTTCATTTTTTTTAATTAAACATTTTTTTATTTTAAAATTGTGGCATACAGTTAAGGGTTAGGTACACAAATATGCATCTTTCAGGAACCCTTGTTGATAAGGGGTGTCCCCCCCGCCCCCAGAAAGATATTGACTACAATTAATCCCACCACCCTTTCCCTCCCTGCCCTCCCCCATAGATTCCCACCACTGTCGATCCTTTTCTTATAGTATTACGATAGATGTTCATGGTCCTCTTATGAGTGAGAATATGTTATACTCAGATCTTTGTTGCTATGAAAGATCACTCAGTATTATAGACTCTAGTTCCATCCAGGTTGCTGCAAAATTCATGATTTTGTTCTTTTTTTGTGGCTGCATAGTATTCCATCGCGTATATGTATCACATTTTTAAAATCTATTCCTCTTTTGATGCACAGCATGGTTGGTTCCAGGTTCTTGCTATTGTGAACAATGCTACGATAAACATACGTGTGCAGGTGTCTTTTTTACAGAGTGATTTGAGTTCTTCAGAGTATATTCCCAGCAGGGAGATTGCAGGGTCATATGGGAGGTTAATATTTAGAGCTTTTAGTAATCACCACACTGCTTTCCACAGAGGTTGCACTAGTTTAATTCCCAGCAACAGTGTATAAGTGTTCCCTTTTACCACATCCTCTCAAGCATCTGTTATTTTTTGAGTTAATGATAATTGCCATTCTGACTGGAGTTAGGTGATATCTCAGTGTAGTTTTAATTTGCATCTCCTTGATGATTAATGAGGTTGAACATTTCTTCATGTGTCTGTTGACCGCTTGTACGTCTTCTTTTGTGAAGTGTCTGTTCATATGTTTTGCCCACTTTGTAATGGGGTTGTTTGTTTTTTTCTTTTCAGCACATTTGAGTTCCTTGTAGATCCAAAATGTTAGGCCTTTGTCAGACATGGAGTTGTCAAATACTTTTTCCCACTCTGTGGGCTGTCTTCCTGCTCTCTTGATGGTTTCTTTGGCTTTGCAGAAGCTTGTCAGTTTAATGAGGTCCTACTTGTCTATCTTATCTTTTATGGCCCATGTGTTTTAGGTTTTGTTCAGGAATTGTATGCCAGTTTCAATTTCCATAAGGGTGTGTACTGCATTTTCTAGGGTTTTTATGGTTTGAGATTTTACATTTAGGTCTCTGATCCATTTAGAGTTAATTTTTGTGTATGGGGATAGACAGGGGTCTTGTTTGAGTCTTCTGCATGTGGTCAGCCAGTTTTCCCAGTACCATTTACTGAATAGGTTCTCCTCTCCCCAGTGGTAGGTGGTGGAAGCTTGTCGAAGATGAGTTGGTTGGGAAATTTAGGTTTTGCTTCCGGAATCTCAGTTCTATTCCATTGGTCTATATGCCTGTTCCTGTACCAATAACAAGCTGTTTTGATTATTGCAGCTTTATAGTAAAGTTTGAAGTCTAGTAATGTGATACCACCTGCTTTGTTTTTGTTTTTTTTTGCTGAGGATTGATCTGGCTATTCTTGGTCGTTTGTGTTTCCATATGAATTCCTGTATTGTTTTTTCTAGCTCTGAGAAGAATGTTGTTGGTAATTTGATGGATATTACATTAAATCTGTAGATTGCCTTAGGTAAGATGGTCATCTCACAATGTTGATTGTTCCAATCCATGAGCATGGGATATTTTTCCACTTGTTTGTGTCATCTTTGATTTCTTTGAGCAGTATTTTGTAGTTTTCATTGTCAAGGTCTTTCATGTCCTGGTTGGGAAGATGCCAAGGTATTTCCTTTTTTGTGTGGCTATTGTGAATGGGACTGTGATTTTTATTTGGGTTTCTGTTTGTTTGTTATTGGTGTAAAGAAATGCGATTGTCTTTTGCACATTTATTTTATACCCTGAGACTTTGCCAAAGTCCTTTATCAGTGCAGGGAAGCTTTTGACAGATTCTCTTGGGTTTTCAAAGTACATGATCATGTCATCTGCAAAGAGAGATAAATTGACTTCCCCTTTTCCTATTTGGATACCCCTGATCGCCTTCTCTTTTCTGATTGCTCTAGCCAGAATTTCTAATACTATATTGAACAGGAGGGGAGAGAGTGGGCATCCTTGTCTTGTTCCAGTTTTCAGGGGAAATGGTTTCAATTTTTATTTGTTTAGGAGTATACTAGCTGTAGGTTTCTCATAGATAGCTTTTACTATTTTGAGGTATGTTCCATGTATGCCTAGATGTTCAAGGGTTTTTATCAAGAAAGGGTGTTGGATTTTATCAGAAGCTTTTTCTGCATCTAATGATATAATCATGTGGTTTTTGTTCTGTTGTCTGTTCATGTATTTTTCTTTTTTTTCTTGAGTTGGAGTCTCCCTCTGTTGCTCAGACTGGAGTGCAGCGGCCGCTCCCGGTCACTGCAGTCTCGACCTGCTGGGTTCTGGCAGTCCTTCCGCCTCAGCCTTCCAAGTAACCAGAATTACAGGCATGTGCTACCACGCCCAGTTGATTTTTTTTTTATTTATTGTAGAGATGAGGTCTTGCTGCCCAGGCGGGTCTTGAACCTGCAGGCTCAGGCAATCCACTCACCTCAGCCTCCCAAAGGCATGAGATTACAGGCTCAGCCACTGAACCCAGTTTGTTTATGTATTTAATTACATTTATTGTCTTGCAAATGTTGAACCAGGCTTGCGTCCCGGGGATGAAGCCTACTTGGTCATGATGGATGATTTTTGAGATGTGTTGTTGAATCCAGTTTGCTAGGATCTTGTTGAGAATTTTAGCATCTATATTCATCAAAGATATTGGCCTGTAGTTCTCTTTCTTTGCTGCATCTTTACCTGGCTTGGGTATCAATGTGATGTTAGCTTCATAAAATGATTTGGTGAGAGTTCCATCTTTCTCAATCACCTGGAATATTTTCAGTAGGATTGGTATCAGATCCTCCTTAAATGTCTGGTAGAATTCTGCTGGAAAGCCATCTGGTTCAGGGTTTTTTTTGGTAGGTAGTTTTCTTGTTATATAATCAGTTTCCTTGATTGTTATTGGTCTATTTAGGTTTTGATTTCTTCTTGTTTCAACCTATGCAGGTTGTCTAATGTCAGGAAATCCTCCATTTCCTTAAGGTTTTCAAGCTTGTTTCCATACAGGTATACATAGTAGTCTCTAATGATCCTTTGAATTTCTTCAGGGTCAGATGTGACTTCATCTTTTGTGTTTCTAATTGTGTTTATTTGGGTTTTTTCTCTCTTTTTCTTGGTCAGTCTAGCTAGGGGACCTTCGATCTTGTTTATCATTTCAAAGAACAAGCTTTTTGTTTCATTGATTCTTTTGTATTATCTTTTTGTCTTCTATGTCCTGGATTTGGGCCTTTATTTTGGTGATCTGGATTCTTCTGCTGAAGTTAAGGTTTTGGTGGTCTTGCTTTTCCAGCCTCCTTAGGTGACTTGTTAGACTGTTAATTTGTGATCCTTCCATTTTCTTCATGTGTTTCTGTAGAGATATGAATTCCCCTCTTACTACAGCTTTCATGGCATCCCAGATATTTTGGCAAGATGTTTCTTCATTTTCATTTGTTTCCAGGTATCCTTTTATCTCTGTTTTGATTTCAGCATTGGCCCAGGAGTTGTCTAGCATCATGCTGTTTAGTGTCCATGCCTTTGTAGGATTGGGGGAACCTTGTTGGTGTTGATGTTTATTTTTATTCCACTGTGGTCTGAGCAGGTGCATGGCAAAATTTCGATCTTTTAAAATTTGCTTGTGCTTGGTTTATGGCCAAGTATGTGGTCGACCTTAGAGTTCATTCCATGTGGTGATGAGTAGAATGTATATTCTGTGGTCTTTGGATGGAGGGTTCTGTAGGTATCAGTTAAGTCCATTTGATCAAGAGTCATATTGTGGTTTCAGATCTCGTTGCTGATTTTTTTGTCCTGATGCTCTGTCTAGGGTTGTGAGTGGGGTATTGAAGTTTCCAGCTATGATAGTGTTGGAGTCAATATTTTTTTTTAAGTTTACCTAGAAGCTGCTTTATGAAAGTTGGTGCTCTTATGTTGGGTGCATATATGTTTAGGATGGATATTTCTTGTTGATGGATTGAACCTTTTATCATTATGTAGTGGCCTTCTGTATCTTTATAAATTTTTGATAGCTTAATGGGTATTTTGTATGAGATTAAGATCACGACTCCTCCTTTCTTTTGTGTTCCATTCACCTGAAAATTTGTTTCCCATCCTCTTACTTTGAGTCTGTGAGTGTGCTTTCAAGTGAAGTGAGTCTTTTGAAGGCAATAGATTGTTGCCTGGTGATATTTAATCCATTTTGCCATTCTATGTCTTTTCAGTGGTGCATTTAGTCCATTCCCATTCAAGCTAATTATTGAAATGTGAGCGTTGATCCCTATCAATGTTCTTTAGAGTTGTTGTTGTTCTTCCTGTTTGTGTGTTGTCTTTCTTTTGATTTTAGAGTTGGTTCATGTGTGTTTTTAATCTTTTGCCTGTACTGTTGTGAAGAATGTTGTTGTTCTTTTTTCCTTTTCTTCTGTGTTCCATACTTTCTTAAGTGTTTCTTGTGGAGGTGGTCTAGTGGCAACATAGGTTTTAGGGATTAGATATTTGGGAAAGATTTCGATTCTCTCTCACTGATGAAGCTTAGCATGGCTGGGTAGTTTATTCTCAGTTGAAATTGTTTATCTTTTAGAACTTTGAAGATAGGGCTCCAAGTTCTCCTAGCCTGGAGAGTTTCTGTAGATAAATCTGCTGCTATTCTAATTGGTCTTCCTGATAGGTAGTCTGACCATTTTCTCTTGTTGCCTTTAGGTTTTTTTCTTTTATATCCACTTTGTTTAGGCAAATTATTATGTGTCTGGGAGTTGGTCTTCTCATTTGTTGTCTTGCAGGGGTTCTCTGAATCTTTTGTATTTGAATTTTTGCATCATGGATGAGATGAGGGAAGTTTTCTTGAATGATTTCATGAATTTTTTGTTCCAGTGTGGCCTCTGTTTCTCTCTCTGCCTCAGGAAGGCCAATTTCTCTTTGGTTTTTACTCTTGAAGTAATCATTCATCTCTTGAAGGTTTTGTTCTGTCTTTTTAAGCTTCTTTTCTATGTTTTTGACAGTTTGGGTTAGTTCTGTGTTTTGGTCTTCGAGCTTTGAGATTCTTTCTTTTGCTTGCTAATTCTGCTTTTCATGCTTATTAGTTTGTTATTTATTTCCATCATGGTATTCTTTTCTGCTGTTATTTCTGACATCAGCTCCTTCCTATTTTCCTCTTGTCTCTCCTCAACTTTTTTTGTTCTGTCTATTAATGTCTTGATGTCTGGGTTTGTAACATGTCACCAGTCATTCTGGGGGCACTTCATTGTTTGTGTTCCAAAGTCTGTTTTCTCATTGTCCGACCTCCTAGGTGTCTGTGTGAGACCTAGATTCTTCTTTTGTTTTTTCTTCATTTGTGCAGTTTTTTCCTCCCTATTTTTTCCTTCCCTCCACTTCAGTGTCTTCTTTAATTCTGTTATTCATGGGTGGAGGGGTTGCTTTTACTTCTGTTTATTCTATCTCCTATTCTTTTTTATATATATCCTCTTACTTTGTTCAATTCTGGAGTTGGTCTATAGGTTGGGGGTGGTCCTTTTTATAGTTTTGAGATTTACTTTAGTGGGGAGCTGTGATTCAAAATCTATCTACAGATCCTGCTATCTACCGACAGGTGTATGGATAATCTGAAACCCAATTCCCACTGCCTTGGAATCTGTCCATGCAGTGGGGTTGCAGTTTTACTCCCTGAAATAAAATGAGGTTTAGAGAGGGAAGAGAATGGAGTGGATAGTGGGGGAAGAGGGGGGTGGAGAGAGAGAGAGAGGAATAAGGGGGAAAACAGATGAGTGTGCCAACAAATGGAGAGAGAGACAAAAGCTGAAACAGATAAAAACAATAAATCACAGCTACAAACTAATCAACTCCCATACAAAAAAAACCTAAAACAGGCAATGATGCTAACATACAAGCTAACCAACTTCCTTATTGGTGTGCTATTCTTCTACACAAAGATAGGGTTTACAGACAGAAGAAAAGAAAAAAAGGAAGGAACAAATCATAGGAATAGAATCAAGTCATTAAACTAACAGAACCAATCAAGCACACTCTGAGACTTTTCGTTTAAGTCTAATGTCCTTTCAGCTCTGATTTCTAGCTGTCTTCTCAGGCTGGTAAATTTGTTCACAGTTAGAGTCAGTTGCCCCTGGCCTGCTGTGAAGAACAGTTCAGATCACCACTCAGTTCCCCACTCAGATCTGGCCTGTGTCTATTTATCAAGCTTCTCTTTTTCCCATTGTGGTGTTGTTACCTTGAATTGCCACAGGTGGTCCTATCTCACCACTCCAGATGGCCTTTATCTCAGTTGCTCACCCTAGATGGTAGGGATCTGGCAATGGGAGCCACTGCCTCATGGCACTGGGAGGAGACCCACAGCCTGGCAGGACGTCATGGTGGCAGTAGTAGTGGCAGTGATCTCAGCAGATTTTGCTTGCAGGGGCTTCATGGTCTGAAGTCATGGGTTGCCTCAGGCATGGGTGGTGCAATGTGCGATGGCCACCACAGTGGTGGTGGCAGTGGCAGCTGCAGTGGCGGCTGCTGTGGCCACCCAGACCACCATTATGCTTCAGCGGTGGCGACGGCCAAGCTCAGTGTGAAGATCAGACTGCCGATGATGGGATCTGCAGTCCCCAGGGAGAGAACCAGAGTGTTTTTGTGTTCTCTTTTGTGGAGGGTCTCATAGACCAAGCTGCCCTGTTGCCATCTTGCCAGAAGTCCTCTTTTTTGTTTCTTACAGCTCTATTCACAATAGCAAAAACACGGAACCAACCATGCTGCCCATTGAAGCTGGACTGGATAAAGAAAATGTGGTACATTTACACAATGGAATGTTATGCAATCATAAAGAAGGACAAATATATGGACTTTGCAGTCACTTGGATGTGTTTGGAGTTGATCATACTCGGAGATGCTAGTTTCCGTGACAAGTCAGTGAGTCTCACAAGGAGAACTGCAGCCTACAGGCTTTCATTGTCATAATAGATCCATTCTTTCTAACATGTATAGCTTTCTTTAACCACACAGCACAATATACATATTGAGATTATAAGTTTGTAGAAGAAAAAGAGTATCTACTAAAACCACATGTATAAAATAAAGTCTTAACTTGCTTTTACTTCCTTCTTTCTTTCTTACACCATACTAATTTTTAAATATACAGCCTAGTTTTAAAATCTATATTTAATGTTGCTACTTTTTTTTTTTTTTTTTTTTTTTTTTACAAATATTAAGTGATTTCTGACTCTTACACTGTTGTAAAAGTATATTAAGTGCTTGCTCAGATTTAGGTAACTTTGGTTATCTGATGGATCTCATGACTGATAATTTCTTTACCACATCTTCCCTTTTTGTGAGCTCATGTCTGACTCATCTATTAGTCAGCTATAGTGCAAGTTCAGATATATATGTAGGCATGTGAGAATAATTTTTTTCTAAGAACAGAAGCATACAGTTTTTCTTTCTATTTTTTTTTTTTACTTGTAGTCAGTAACTTGGCTTGTCATAGAAACATTCAGTAATAACCTACACTACAAAAAACTCTGTATATGTTATTTCATTATTACACAGTAATTTCCGTCAAAATTGAAAATTTTTTCTTTTTTACATGCATTTATTTATTTATGCCTGAATGTGTATGAAACTTCCTTTTTTCAGTAAACTGAAAATTCAATATGTTTGGTTTTTGTTTAGTAATTTGGGTGTTATTAGATGAGATAATTTTTTTTTTCTGAGTTGGAGTCTCACTCTGTTGCCCAGATTGGAGTGCAGTGGCCACTCCCGGCCACTGCAGCCTCGACCTACTGGGTTCTGGCGATCCTTCTGCCTCAGCCTTCCAAGTAGCTGGAACTACAGATGCGTGCTACCACACCCAGCTAATTTTTTGATTTGTTGTAGAGATGAGGTCTCACCATGTTGCTCAGGCGGGTCTCGAACCTGCGGGCTCAGGCAATTCACTCACCTCAGCCTCCCAAGGTGCAGGATTACAGACTGAGCCATCGAGCCCGGCTGATGAGATAGTTTTTAAGTCTAGAGCTTAAAACCTTGAGAGCACAGTTGTCTTCCCTCATTTATCTTTCTTTACAATGATCTGTTTTCTCTTTACTCAGATAACACCCATCATTCATTATTGTTTAGAATTTATGTTTTCTTTATAGTTTCCATTTTACTCTTTATTTCACTGAATTGGTTTCCATGAAAGCTTATCTGCTTTTCTTTGCCTTGTTTTTACATTTTAAGTCAGAAGTAATATTTTTGATTATATGAAGGAAATTTTCATCTTGGAATATGAATCTGAAAGGGCTTTTTTATTTAGTTAATAGCTTTTGCTTCTTTATTTCTAGGTAGAGTATAACCAATAATTTTGCCACAATTTCATTCTTGGAGAGTTTGCCTTTATTCGAGACAAACTCTCTACTATTGCTCTTGCTTTTGTGAGGCATGGCAGTCTACATCACCATACTCTCAATCTCCATGGAAGGAGAAATGGCGGTCTTAGCACTTTGGTATTTCCCTCCTCTATCATAGCACATAACAAAAAATATTATTCTTTGTAAATGTTAGTTTATAAAAAGAACAGGAAGGGTGCCACCATGCTATCATTGTCTAATGTAGTTTATGGCATATGTTTACAAGTATGGATAAAGTGTTCATACCAAGTGACCTGGAAACACAGAATACATGGTTACATTGTCTCAAATAGAAGGCAAAGGGTCCTGGCCAGTGGAAAAAAGAACAAATTGTGACTATGACTGCTGAACCACAAAAATAATCAACTTCACAAGTCGTCATGGTTCTCTCCTCATGCATGCTGTTGTCCTCCAGATGCAACCATAGTTTTGCATTTCAATGTCTAAAGTGTACAGGTGAATTCCAGAAAATACAAAATTGTAATATTTCAGAGGTATATTTAATATTAATGAAGCTGTCAAAAATGCATATTTACTACTTGGAACTGTAGATGTTAAAAATGCAATTAGTGAGATGGTACAACTTTCATTCAAAATAACAGAGCTACATATAAATGATATGGCAAAACTAAGGGTAAAATTTCCAGGATTTTATGAGATTTTGAGATCAGATTCATGAAATTGCTGTTACTTTCAGCATATCTTTAATCTTAATATATTTTTCTCTCTGAATAGTCTGATAAGACCCACGAAAGTAATATAAGTTCTTGAAAGAGCAAATATTTGAGGGAATTATTAATATTAAAAAAAAACACATTTTCCAAGTGTGTCAACAAGACATACAATCTAGAGAATAACATTAGATTTAATATTCTCCAGCCCAGTCTCTGCAGGCATAATTGATCAAATCTCTATGTGGGATTTTATATTAGTTAACTTGAAGGGATTAGGGGCTACATTTTTCATGCTTCATCTGATATTCTAGTGATTTTATTAGAACTTGAGGAAATATATTCCATGGTTAGTTCAGTTGATTGATGCGTTTTACTCATGGAGGTACAGTTGAGTTCAATTTATTTGAAAGAATTCTTATTGTAATTGTCTACAATGACCTGCTTATTCCAACTAATCCATCAAATATGGAAGTACTCAATGGCAAATGTGGAAATTGGAGGTAGAATGATTTAGATGAGTTATTAGGAGTAACTCCATCTGGCAACATATCTCATAGAAGTATCTTAAGTGAATCCCTTGCATTTCAGAGAATTCATGGTTCATGATGCTGAGACTTCTATTTAATAAGATTACATCAACTTGTATGTCAATGTATTAGGTTTTTGAATTAAAAATTAGAAAGTTTAAATTGGAAAGATACAGTCTCTCCTTGTAAATAAAATACACAGAGATAGTCATGAGTTTGTTTGGTAAGTCTGAATTCTAAGCATGAATGATTATTTCTGCATAATTTAAAGATTTATAAAATCACATTATGAAAATTTGTTGCAAGTATCTTCTCAACAGAAATAATGAAGCAGAAGAAATATTTGTATATAATTTTCACAAGTAGCATCTTCCCAAGAAGGTGCTTATATGGATTGCCTCTATGGCAATTGTTTTGTTTTCCAAGCTGACAATATTCTTACTTCTAACTGGCCCAGTATTTTTCTTTTAACATTTGTCAGTTAAATTATATACTATTCTTTCTCTGGTCTCTAAACTACTCTTCTTTCATAAGATACATGTAAGTATGTATGATCCAATTATTTGTATGTTCTGTTTCTTGAACAGCAGAAGAATATTTTGTTTTCTTTGTTTTCAAACTACTGAGGGTAAATGTGTATATGAGGCCATACAAACAGGTAAGAGAGTAGAATGTCATCCCTTCAGTATATATCTGTGGATACTACTACAGAAACAAATTGCTGACAACACTGAGGTTTGTTCAATACATTTACTATCACATATTAGGGCATTTTATGTAAGCTTTCACAGACTTATGAATAGATTGTATTCATTTATTCAATTGTCATATATTTGCTGCACATCAGAATGTGTATTAGAAAACTATTGAACAGTAGTAAAAAATCAATGCACTTTAAAAATGTTTTCTTTTAAAGATTATGTCTTATGATTATGGATTTGAATTTTATCATTCATAGTTTCATTCTCTGGAAAATTCAGTAAAAGGTAAGTGTGAACACAAACAAAAGCATGAGAAAAAACTCTACTCTAGACCATCTTATTATTTCCTTGTTTCTAAATTCAAACTTTTTTTCACAAGAAATTATGTCTGAATGTTTTCAGATGTTGTCATTTGTGAACTTGTCATGAAAGATAATTGACAGTATTCAGTCATCTTAGTGTAAATTATTGAAGATTCATTTTTATAAAATCTCTTTAAAATTAAAACGTCAATGTTTGTTAGATTTTCTTAAAGTTTATATATAGATAGTAAGATGTTAAAATCTGCTTTCTTTGTTTTATTATGTTAGAGAGCATTCAAAGCAGCACAACTTTTCTTTCAAAGAGTATCGTATTCACTCTGGAGAAAGAATCCAGTGATCCTCAAGTCTTTAGTTTAAAGTGAATCTAAAATGATGTCACAGAATCTTCATGCTCCTGGGATTTTCCTTTTCCTAGTTGTTTCTGCTACATTTCACCAACACCATAGTTCAACACATGCCTTCCAGTGCTTTTTCAGCTTCTCCTGTGATAAGCTATGCTGCACCAGCCCTGTAATAATCACCTCCATGTTGCATACCTCTACCATTCCATTATTTGCATCCTGAAGAATGTTTTTACTACTTAGAACTGCCTGGCACACACAATATGTAGGCTCTCAAAGACAGGCAAATTTTATACAGTGAAGTAGTATAACAACATTCTCTTTCTCTCTCTCTCTCTCTCTCTTTCTGTTTCTTCTTCTTTCTCCATCTCTATTACCTGTCTATGTGTGCCTGTGTGTATGTGTACAGAGTGGGAGGGATTTTTACTCAAACATTAATTGAATTAAATGGATCCCAAATTATATATTGTTATATAGTTTGAGAATACCTTGTACTGCAGACAGTTGAGGCAAACATAGAAACAAGTCTATTAGCCCCAGCAATGAATGGAGATTAGAGCAAACAGATTGTGTCAAGTGAGAGAGCCTTCTTACAAGTGTATATCTTTCGAGAAATAGTTTTGGTCCACTAGGAACATTGCAAAAGGAAATGTAGGGCTCTAGAATTGAAATAATGTATATGTTTGACTTGCTATCAAACAGGGATCCATTTTTAAAAATACAATAAAATGGATCATCGGAGTGCATGCAATGTGATGATATGCCCTAAAAACAGGACAGAAATGGGAACCAAGAACAATTGAGGACAAAGAGCAAGATGAAACTATTTAACTCTAGTACAGTAAAATCAGTCCTGGGCATTGCTGTTAACCATTAGTTAATGAAACATTCAAAACAAACAAACAAACAAACAAACAAGGGTGGCAGCCTTCTCACAGCTTGTTACACTTGTTACATTGCCTTCAGGGAGTTAAATAATCACATCATGGCTCAATTTCTTCATCTTAATTAAAAAATATATGCTTTTTTCAGTTTTACGGAAAATTGAGCAGAAAGTACGAAAAGTCACCATATGCCCCCCTCTCTCCCCTATGGTTTCTCCTATTAACATCTTGCATTCATGTAGCACCTTGTCAACATTCACAACCTTATATTCGTACATCATTTCTAAAACTGGAATCCACAGTTCATGTTAAAATAGGCACCTTGTGTAGCAAAGTTTTTGGATTTTGACAAATGCTCCATTACAGAATGATGATAATTTCACTGCCCTGAAAATTCCTTGTGTTCAGTCTATTCGCCCTTGCCACTCACCCTCAGAGGCCCTGACAATCAAGTACCAGGAGTTATTTCTATTGTTTTGCTTTATCTAGAAAGTCTTATAGTTGGAATTATACAGTATGTAAATTTTTCAGACTGCTTTTTTTTCACATAGTAGTATGCATTTAAGATTTCCCCATGTCTTTTCATGATTTGATAATTCACTTTCTTGTATTGGTGAGGAATATTTCATTGTATGACTGTACCACAGTATGCTTATATATTCACTCATTGAGAGACATTCGGGGTGTTTCTAGCTTTTGGCAATGATGAATAAAGCAGCTACAAATACTTTTGTGCATGTTTTGTGTCGACATACATCATAAACTCATTCAGGTAAATACCAATAAGCACTGTGCTTGGTCTCACAGTAAGACTTAGTTTAAATTTGTAAGAAATTGCCAAACTATCTTCTAAAGTGGTTTTACCTTTTTTGTTATCCCACCAGCAATAAATAAGAGTTTTTGTTGTTTCATGACTTTCCTCCCGTTTATTGTTAGCATACTAGCTTTCAACATTCTAATAAGTGTGTAGTGATATCTCTTTGTTATTTAAATTTGTAATTTCCTAAGTATATACTATGTTAAGAATCTTTTCGCATACTTATTTTTCATCCAAACATTTTTTTTGTAAGAAGAATGTTAAGATCTTTTGCTCACTTTTTCATAGGTTTGTTTCCTTTTCTTTTGAGTTTTAAGAGATCTTTGCATGTTTTGCATACACGTCCTTTAATTATGTTTTGCAAATATTTTCTACAATCCTGTGACTTGTCTTTTCTTGCTCTTAAGAATGTCTTTCACAAGGAAAAAGTTTTTAATGATAATAAAGTCCACTGTATCAATTTTTAAATAATGTTTTTTGTATTTAAAAACTCATTGCAAAACCAGGCAAACTTTTATTTTATTTGTTATCTTTTTAGAATTGTTATGGTTTTGCATTTTACATTTAAGTCTATTACTCATTTAAGACTATTCTTCAGGAAAGGAATGAAGTCAGTGTATAGATTCTTTTTTTTTTTTTTTGGCTTCTCCTGTGGATGTTCCATTGTTACAGCACCATTTGTTGAAAACACTCTCTCTTTTCAACTGTCTTTACTGCTTTGTCAAAAATCATTTGACAGTTGACTCCATTTATGGAAGTCTATTTTTGGCTCCTTATTCTGCTTATTGATTTATTTAATTTTTCACCAGTACCATACTTTCATGATTACTGTTGCTTTAGAATAAGTCTTGAAGTAGGATCATTTTATTTTTCTGACTATTGTTTTTCAATATTGTGTTCACCATTCTGTATTTTTTTCTTTTTATAAGGGTTTTTGAATTAGTGTATTGCTATCTACAAAATAACTTGGATGGATTTAAAGTCTATAATGCTCAGTGATCTATCACAGAAACAAAGATGTGAGTACCACGTGTACTCACTCATAAGTGGAACCTGAACATTTATCACAATACACAGTACTATAAGAAAGGGATTGGGAGTAGTTGGATACTGCCAGGAGAGAAGGGGCATATAACATCAATAAGAGTACCCACAGTTTAATTGTATGATGACCACTTATGTACCTACCCTGAATTGTACCCCACATCTTTAAAATAAAAGTAATAATAAAATAATGACTTCTGGAATTTTGCTTTAGATTGCACTGAATTTACAGATCAAAGAGGCAAAAGGACTGACATTTTAACAATATCAGGTCTCTCTATCCATGAACGTAGGCTATCTCATCATTTATTTACTTAATCAGAGTTTAACGTTTTCCTCTGATAGGATCTTGTCTGTATTTTGTTAGATTTGCTAAAATCCAAACACTGAGACTAATGAAAACATCCTTTCTTTTCTGGCTTATTGGGAGGGCAAAATCAGGATCATAGTAAAGAGATGATCTCAATTCTCATTTATCATAATTTCACAATGTTCCATTTTTAATTTTGTTAGATTATCAAAATTCAGATTATCAATTGCTCTCCCTTGTTACTCAACATGATTTAATTTCCTTTTCTTTATTGCCATTCACTTATATGTATTTAATGAACATAATTTCAATTCATCTTTCATACATTTGTTTTCATATATGTTTATCCATTTAGAATGCCTATCAATGTTTTATGTGTTTTAAGTTTACATTAATTGCCCCATTTTAAAAATTCAATTCTCTTTCTTATTTTTATATAGATATTATTATGAACACCTGTATGCAAATAAACTAGTAAACTAAAAGAAAATGAAAGACTTTCAACATCACACAACTTTCCAAGAATGAAACAATAAGAAATCAAAATTCTAAAAAGACCAATGACAATCCAGGAAATGAACTCAGTCATAATAAATCTCACCACTAATAAAAGCCAAGGACCAAATAAATGGCTTCTCAACTGAATCCTACAAAATATACACGGAGGAGCTGATACCAATCTTATTGAAAGTATTCCAGGCATTGAGAATGCTGAAATTCTCCCCAACTCATTTTATGAAGCTAAGATCATAATTATCACAAATCTGGCAAAGACCTAACTAGGAAATACAATTACAGGCCAGTCTCTTTGATGAACATACATGCAGTAATCCTCAACAAGATTCTAGTAAATCAGATCCAACAACACATCTCAAGGATATTCCACCATGACCAGGTGGGCTTCATTCCTGGGATGAATGACTGCTTCAACATTCGCAAGACCATAAATTCAATTCAGCATGCTAACAGATGTAATACAGAATCATTAGCTGCATAAAATGTATTTGACAAAATCCAGCATCCACTCAAAGAAATCAGGGATGACACAAACAAATGAAAAAACATTCCATGTTCATGGATTGAAAAAATCAGTATTATCAAGATGTCTGTCCTATTCAAGGTCACAGATTTAATGCAATAACTGTCAAAATACCAACATCATTATTTTCAGGCCTGGAAATGACAATATAGAAATTCATATGGAAGCAGAAAAGAGCACGAATAGCTGAAACAATTCTCAGCAAAAGGAACAAAGTGGGAGGTGTCACACTTTCAGATTTTAAACTTTATTACAAGGCTACAGTGATCAAACAGCCTGTTATTGGTACAAGAATAGGCACAGAGACCATTGGAACAGGACAGAGATTCTGGAAGTAAAAAACAGATTCTCTCAACCAAGTCATATTTGACAGTCACCAATAACAACCACTGAGGAAAGGAGACCATATTTAGCAAATAGTGCTGGGAAAGCTTGCAGACCACATGTGGAGGAATGAAACTGGATCCCTACATATATCCATATACAAAAATTAACTCAAAATGGATCAAAAACCTAAACGTAAAACCTCAAATTATAAAAATCCTAGAAGTAAACCTAGAAAACACCCTTATGCACATCCTAGAAGCCAAGAAATTCTTGACCAAGTCCCCAAAAGTGAATGCCATAAAAGCTAAAAGACAAGTGAGACTTCATAAAGCTGAGTAGCTTTTGCAGAGTAAAAGAAATCATCAAGAGAGTAAAGAGACAACCCATATAATGGTAAAAAAAAAATTGGAAATTATTCACCTGACAAAGGTCTGACATCCAGGATCTACAAGAAACTCAAACAAACTAAACCGAAAAGAACAAACAACCTTAATAAAAAATTAAGGACATGAACAGACATTTCTCAAAAGATAACATAAATAACAGGCACAGAAAAAATGCTCAACCTCACTATCAGAGAAATGCAAATCAAATCTACAATGAGATATAACCTAACTCCAGTAAGGATGACCATAATTAATAAATCAAAAAACCACAGATGCTGGCATGGGAGCAAAGAAAAGGGAAAGTTTCTAACCTGTTGGTGGGAGTGCAAGCTAGTCTAACCTCTATGCAAAGCAATATGGCAACTCCCAAAAGAACTAGAAATCGATATTCCAAACAATCCAGCAATTCCTTCCCTGGGAATATACCCAGAGGAACATAAATCCTTCTATAAAAAAGACACCTACACATGATAGTAACAACATGGAACCAACATGACTGCCCATTGAAAGTTAACTGGATAAACAAAATGTGGTATATATACATGATGGAGTATTACACAGCCATAAAGAACAAAATCATGGACTTTGCAGCAAATTGGATGGAGTTGGAAATCATCACACTAAATGAACTATTACAGAAACAAAGAACTGAGTAACCACATGTTCTCATTCATTCATAAGTGGGCTTTGAACATTAGTCACATCAGCACAAGAGTGGAATCGGCAGTCACTGGTCACTGCTGGGGAAGGAGGAAGAAAAGAAGGTGGTGGTAGGGGTGGGGGTCGGACAACACAAAGGCACTTGGCTCATTGGCAGAGGGAGGGAGAGCCAGTTAGAAGCCCGAACTTCACCTGCATGCAGCCTACACATGTAGTTAACCCTCAGTGGTACCCCACATTCCTATAATAAAATACAATAAACAAACTAAAATTAAAGCTGAGTAATTGCCTCAGAATGTAGCACAATTGTCAAATGTCTGAAAATATGGAATAGACTTATAACAGCCAGAAGGGAATTCCAGGAGAAAGAATAGACTGAATACTGGAGAACGAATAGAATAAGAAACAATATCAAATTATTTATCAGAACAATTTTAAAAGGGTTGAACAATTTCTAGACAGAATAATTTTTTTTCCTTTTTCTTTTTCTTTCTTTCTTTCTTTTTTTTTCATTTGGAGTCTCACTCTGTCGCCCAGACTGGAGTGCAGTGGTCACTCCCGACCACCGCAGTCTCGACCTGCTGGGCTCCAGCGATCCTTCCGCCTCAGCCTTCCGAGTAGCCGAACTACAGGCGCTACCACGACCGGGTAATTTTTGATTTATTGTAGAGATGAGGTCTCGCCAAGGAGCCCAGGCGGGTCTCGAACCCGCGGGCTCAGGCAATCCGCTCACCTCGGCCTCCCAATAGACAGAATAATTTAAAGGAAACTCAGAACCAAAACAAATTGTAGATAAACGTCAATTATAAAGAAATGTTTTTGAACTCTCAGTGAAAGAACACACACGCTGACAATGAGCAGGACTCACATTTGACACGGGAGACTGCAAGGCACAGCGATCAACATGACGGACCGACGCCAGTTGACTGGATTTGATCCCAGCTCCACCGTTTGCTACTTGTGTATTACTGGACAATTCATTCGCTTTTCTGTGTGCCTGTATTCTTGTCCGTAAAATGAAGGCAATAACACTTGCCTTGCTTTGCAGCTAGGATCCGTACATTAGGTAGGATTTGCACAATTATTAGAATGGTATATAGTACACAGTGTTAGTTTGCTGCTATTATTATTTTCTGATATTTTCAGCAACATCATGTGTAAGAGAACTGTCCGGCAATATTTGAGAAATGTTTGAGAAAATCAAAGTTTCAGTTAGAACCGATGAATAATTATTCAAATCTGAAGTTTAAAAATATATTTTAGAATTTAGGTACTGAAAATTCTGTCCACTGCAGATTGCCTTTGAAAAAACTACAGAAGATGAACTTCGTCAGAGAAAAATAATAAATCTATGTAAAGTACTGGAGGTTCACAAGTCAAGGTTGTCTGAAGAAATAAGCAAAACATATAGTTCCCTAAATAAGAGAACACTTAAAATAAATCTTTTACAACTGTCAGAAACTATAACTCTTGTTATCACCAAGTTTGAAAAGGAGAGCGAGTTTGGAAGGGCAAAAAATCATGCTAAGTTTTAAAATCTTCTTCTGGAGTAAAAGAACTGGAATTTGCTTGAAAATAACTCTTTTATGGTACCTTACCATGACTAAAATCTTCTGGTTAGATTTTTAAATAAAAACAAGGAAACCAATCAACCAACAAACAAAAGCTAAATAGTTCAAATAACATTAAGATATTCTGCAATTCAATATTATAAGGCTGCTTCATAAGCGACGTCTATGACTATACTTAGAAGGCAAAACATTTCCATTGAAATTATTTCCAGCCGGGCTCGGTGGCTCAGCCTGTAATCCCGCGCCTTTGGGAGGGTGAGGTGAGTGAATTGCCTGAGCTCACGGGTTCGAGACCAGCCTGGGCAGGCAGGACCTTCTCTCTATCATAAATCAAAAAAATTAGCCGGGCGTGATAGCGCGCGCCTGTAGTTCCAACTACTTGGAAGGCTGAGGCGGAAGGATTGCCGAAGCCCAGCAGGTCGAGGCTGCGGTCGGGAGCGGCCACAGCACCCTAGTCTGGGCTACAGAGTGAGACTCCAACTCAAAAAAAAAAAAATATTTCCAACACACATGAAATAATCTCTGAATAGAGTCTAGAGTAACTTCTATCAAATTCAAAACAAGACAACTTACATAAAGAAAACTTCAGGATAACATCACAAACAGATATGTCAAAAATTATTGTTTGTATTTTATTTAATTATTATTTTTTTGCATTTTAAGGATAGAGAACCAAAAAGATTTATATTTATGTTTTATTATTATAAAATAGGCTAATATAATTTATTGCATTAACAAATAGAATAAAAAATCAACGATCATATAATTGCATTAAATGTATTTAAAAATTTAAATAAACATTAATTTAATCAAAATTTTTGGCACTTGGGGATAAGGGTAAATTTTCTTGATATCTTAAAAGCATTGACTAGCCAATATAAAAAAAAAATTATAATATGTGTTCCTGCTCTCAGAAAAGAAGAAATGAAGAATTAACATTATTGAAAGTAATTTTAATACTGTATTATGGTCCTTGTTAGTGTAGTTGGTGAAAATAAAAAGGCTAAGAGGTAAAGGAGATATTATTTGTGCCATTCCTTTATATAAAAGGCAATCATAACTTCCTTTCTTTCTCTTGGAAGTTAAAAGGAGTTAGGATACTTACCTATCGAACACGAAATTGTCAGTAAAAGTGACTTTTCTCACTTCTGTGAATTTAAAAACAAAACAACAACAATAAAACCGAAGAGCCAGTGTGCAATTTTGTCATATTCTCTTGTTTTGCATAGCAAATGTGGATGCATATATTAAGATTATTATGATAAGCCAAGAGTGAAGAAGCTTGAATTGAGGAATCACACACAGAAGACATGTGTCTCGGATGATCCTGTAGCCTCATGAAGAAATTTCAGTGAAGGATAAATAAGCTTCTGTGT
>NW_007228358.1:0-737 GCF_000164805.1 Carlito syrichta | reverse complement strand
TCCAAATACTTAGAATTTGTAAGAAAAAAACAAGTTGAATCATTTGAAAGAACTATTATTTTTATAAGAAATAAAAAATAAAATAAGAGACAAAAAACAACTGCAATACATAGAAAACAGTTGCAAACATGGTAGATATTCAGCCAACTACATTTTTAAAAAAATTGGTGATCCTTTAAAAAAAAGTGAATGATCCAAATAAATTTATTAAAAGAGTGAAGCTGTTAGAATGTTTTTTTTAAAAAGACCCAATCAGATTTTTTACAAGAAATTTACTTTCAACATAGAGATACAGATGGATTAAAAGTATGGAGAAATATATGTAAATTGATATTAATTAAAGAAAAGTGAAAGTCACTATATTAATTTTAAACAGAGAAGACTCTAAAATGAGGAAAATTATTTTTTGCTTTGTTTTTTCTTTTTTATTGATGCATAATAAATGGATATTTTGGGGAGTACATGTGAAATTTTGAAACAGTCACATAATATATAAATATCTAATTAGAATAACTGAAACTTTTGTCACTTTGAATATTGATCTTTTCTTTATGCTAGAATAATCCAAATTATTCTCTTCTAGCTATTAATTAATTTATTTTTATTTTAATAGCTTTAAGAGGGACAAATGATTTTTCATTACATGGATCCATTGTCTAATAGTGAAGAAGTCTGTGTTCATTTTGCCTGATAGGTGATTTTGCAGCCCTACCCTCCTTCCCAGCCTCCCCTTCTGA
>NW_007228357.1:0-800 GCF_000164805.1 Carlito syrichta | reverse complement strand
AAAGTGAATGATCCAAATAAATTTATTAAAAGAGTGAAGCTGTTAGAATGTTTTTTTTAAAAAGACCCAATCAGATTTTTTACAAGAAATTTACTTTCAACATAGAGATACAGATGGATTAAAAGTATGGAGAAATATATGTAAATTGATATTAATTAAAGAAAAGTGAAAGTCACTATATTAATTTTAAACAGAGAAGACTCTAAAATGAGGAAAATTATTTTTTGCTTTGTTTTTTCTTTTTTATTGATGCATAATAAATGGATATTTTGGGGAGTACATGTGAAATTTTGAAACAGTCACATAATATATAAATATCTAATTAGAATAACTGAAACTTTTGTCACTTTGAATATTGATCTTTTCTTTATGCTAGAATAATCCAAATTATTCTCTTCTAGCTATTAATTAATTTATTTTTATTTTAATAGCTTTAAGAGGGACAAATGATTTTTCATTACATGGATCCATTGTCTAATAGTGAAGAAGTCTGTGTTCATTTTGCCTGATAGGTGATTTTGCAGCCCTACCCTCCTTCCCAGCCTCCCCTTCTGAATCTTCAGTGTTCATTATGCCATTCTATATGTTTTGTAGTGTGTTCTTTTAACTTACATTTATAAACGAGGACATTGGTTTGGTTTTTCATTTTCAATTGCATCCAAGTTGCTGCAAAAGACATTATTTCCTCTTTTTTGATGGCTGAATAGTATTCTATGATATAGAAATAACTAATATACCGTATTTTTATTATTCATTGATCAGCTGATGGTCCTTTAGGTTAATTTCACATGTCTGCAATT
>NW_007228356.1:0-2002 GCF_000164805.1 Carlito syrichta | reverse complement strand
AAAAAAAAAAAAATATTTCCAACACACATGAAATAATCTCTGAATAGAGTCTAGAGTAACTTCTATCAAATTCAAAACAAGACAACTTACTTAAAGAAAACTTCAGGATAACATCACAAACAGATATGTCAAAAATTATTGTTTGTATTTTATTTAATTATTATTTTTTTGCATTTTAAGGATAGAGAACCAAAAAGATTTATATTTATGTTTTATTATTATAAAATAGGCTAATATAATTTATTGCATTAACAAATAGAATAAAAAATCAACGATCATATAATTGCATTAAATGTATTTAAAAATTTAAATAAACATTAATTTAAACAAAATTTTTGGCACTTGGGGATAAGGGTAAATTTTCTTGATATCTTAAAAGCATTGACTAGCCAATATAAAAAAAAAATTATAATATGTGTTCCTGCTCTCAGAAAAGAAGAAATGAAGAATTAACATTATTGAAAGTAATTTTAATACTGTATTATGGTCCTTGTTAGTGTAGTTGGTGAAAATAAAAAGGCTAAGAGGTAAAGGAGATATTATTTGTGCCATTCCTTTATATAAAAGGCAATCATAACTTCCTTTCTTTCTCTTGGAAGTTAAAAGGAGTTAGGATACTTACCTATTGAACACGAAATTGTCAGTAAAAGTGACTTTTCTCACTTCTGTGAATTTAAAAACAAAACAACAACAATAAAACCGAAGAGCCAGTGTGCAATTTTGTCATATTCTCTTGTTTTGCATAGCAAATGTGGATGCATATATTAAGATTATTATGATAAGCCAAGAGTGAAGAAGCTTGAATTGAGGAATCACACACAGAAGACATGTGTCTTGGATGATCCTGTAGCCTCATGAAGAAATTTCAGTGAAGGATAAATAAGCTTCTGTGTTTAACTGCCGAGAACTTGGGGTGAGTTGCTAATATAACAAACTTTCATGTAAGCTGACGAATATCCAAATACTTAGAATTTGTAAGAAAAAAACAAGTTGAATCATTTGAAAGAACTATTATTTTTATAAGAAATAAAAAATAAAATAAGAGACAAAAAACAACTGCAATACATAGAAAACAGTTGCAAACATGGTAGATATTCAGCCAACTACATTTTTAAAAAAATTGGTGATCCTTTAAAAAAAAGTGAATGATCCAAATAAATTTATTAAAAGAGTGAAGCTGTTAGAATGTTTTTTTTAAAAAGACCCAATCAGATTTTTTACAAGAAATTTACTTTCAACATAGAGATACAGATGGATTAAAAGTATGGAGAAATATATGTAAATTGATATTAATTAAAGAAAAGTGAAAGTCACTATATTAATTTTAAACAGAGAAGACTCTAAAATGAGGAAAATTATTTTTTGCTTTGTTTTTTCTTTTTTATTGATGCATAATAAATGGATATTTTGGGGAGTACATGTGAAATTTTGAAACAGTCACATAATATATAAATATCTAATTAGAATAACTGAAACTTTTGTCACTTTGAATATTGATCTTTTCTTTATGCTAGAATAATCCAAATTATTCTCTTCTAGCTATTAATTAATTTATTTTTATTTTAATAGCTTTAAGAGGGACAAATGATTTTTCATTACATGGATCCATTGTCTAATAGTGAAGAAGTCTGTGTTCATTTTGCCTGATAGGTGATTTTGCAGCCCTACCCTCCTTCCCAGCCTCCCCTTCTGAATCTTCAGTGTTCATTATGCCATTCTATATGTTTTGTAGTGTGTTCTTTTAACTTACATTTATAAACGAGGACATTGGTTTGGTTTTTCATTTTCAATTGCATCCAAGTTGCTGCAAAAGACATTATTTCCCTTTTTTGATGGCTGAATAGTATTCTATGATATAGAAATAACTAATATACCGTATTTTTATTATTCATTGATCAGCTGATGGTCCTTTAGGTTAATTTCACATGTCTGCAATTGTGAATTATGCTGCCATGTACATGAAAAAAATCTATATTTGGGTGGATACCAAGTAGTGAGATTG
>NW_007228355.1:0-1499 GCF_000164805.1 Carlito syrichta | reverse complement strand
AGATTCTAGGGGATGGTCTTATATGATACTTTGTGTGAATTCTTTGACTCTTTGGTGCTTGGATAGTCATCTTTCTGGCTACATGTGGAAAGTTTTTATGAATGACCTCATGGAATGCTTGTTGGATGGTGATTTCCACTTCTCCTTCTGCTTCAGGGATATAAATTAGTCATAGATTTGGCTTCTTGACAGTCCCATATCTCTCAGAGGTTTTGCTTTTTAATTTTAAACTTTTGTTCTAATGTTTTTGATAGACTAAGTTAATTTCATATTTTGGTCTACAAGCTCTGAGATTCTTTTCTCCACCTGGTTGACCCTATTGCCTATGCTTGTTAGTGTGTTCTTTTTCATTGCCATTCTTTCAGAATGGCCTTTTTAAAAAAATTGACCACCTCTGTTTTTACTTTCTGTATCACTTCAGTGAGTTTCACACTTCTAGTTTTTCTTGGTTCCTATTCTCCTTTTTCCATCCATTCACTAATTTCTGTAGCTGTCATGTGGGGTGGGTCATTCTGGGGGATTTTCATTGTTTCTGTTCTGATAGCTGCTTTTTCAGGCACAGTCTCTTTAGAATTCTGAGGGTTTCTTTAAGACTCTAAGGGTTGCCTGTGTGTGTTTGTGTGTTTTTGTTAATGATTCTTTTTCCTCATTTGTGACATTCCTTTCTTCTCTTTCTATATTTCCTCTTTTGATCCAAAACTCTGAAGTTATTCAATTACCTCTGTACTCGAGTCCCTTTTGTGGTTCAATATATGGCACTCAGTGAGAGAGTAAGGGGCATTCACATCTGATCATTGCAATGAGCAGGAGGGGAGGGAGTATAGATTTCCTTTCCGAAGACTGCAACCTAAAAATTCAGAGTGTATTTGACTTACTCACCCACTTTTGTCCACTGAACATGCTTCAATTCTTGTGCTAGCCTGTGGTATGGAGGAAGATGGGGCACCCAGATTTCCATGTCCACTGTGGCTTTGTGGTCTCTATGCATTCAAAAAGAACTTTGCTGCATGTAGGGTGTCTCACCTTTCCATAAATGTTCAAGGTGTTTCCGCTTATCAGCAGTTGGGGCCCTACTCTCTGCCTTGCTGGTGAGAGTGACACCGATCTGTCACTTCACAGTGACTATCTTTGATCTCTGATTCCAAAATTACAAAATATATTAATTTGCCTTGTTACTGAGTAGGATTTTAAATAAATGCATGAGAAAGGAATAAGTAAGCATGTTAGTTATATCTGGAAAAATAATTTTACATCTTAAACAAGTAAATATATATTATGTTGTTAATTCTGGCAATGCCTATAGATTAGTTTGTTTTAATCATTTAAATATTGTCTTTTTGTGATAAGAAGTTAACTTTTGTTCAGTTAAAAATTTTATTCCTGGTATCTGAATAGTAAATATATTTTACAACACTATGATGAATCTAAAAAAATGAATATTTTTCTAATGGAGCATCAGTTTCTTTTTTATTTTTTGGTATAAGTAAAAATATAATTAA
>NW_007228354.1:0-900 GCF_000164805.1 Carlito syrichta | reverse complement strand
AGCTAACTTTGTTAATGGAGAATCTCTGCCTTGGACAAATTATCAAACTAATCAAAATAACTTATTTGGGGGAAACATTTTGCTAATGATATCTGGTTTAATCCTTAAGAAAGCAACAAAGAAATTCATTAAAACTGAATCTGCTATTTCTAAAGTGTATGAGAGGATGGTAATAGACTAAAGTAATATATTAGTAGATCTGGTGTCTATCTGAGATACCCATCAATCCAATTCACCAACACTAACTGGATAGCCAATAATTCAATTTGGTCTGACGGTAACTACCCAGAGTTTGTGCAGACCCCACTGGTTAAAGGCTCAGTCTCACAAGACTGTCCCACTTCAGACACCAGACACAAGTTGGGTACTCAGGCTATCCACATTTCTACCAACTATACATTTGGAAGTTCTGTCAAGGAAAAACTAGAGCTGGACAGAAGTTAAAGTGGTAAAAATAGATTTTAATCAGGAACTATTACAACAGAAAAAAAGAAAGCTCAGTATAGAACTGGGCCTGACTGTGACGACAGCATGAGCAAGTAGGGCTTTATAGCCAAGGAAAACTACTAAGAAGAAAGGTCTGGGATAAGGGGGCCTGTGGCTAAACAAAACCTTTCTTGCTGAAAGCAGACCAGAGTGATCAGACATAACCTGGGTGAGTGGAGGATAAGAAACCTGGAGGGCAATCAACTATTGAAGAGGGGGTTCTGACTAAACCAATTTAGCAATTGCTACAACTGAGGACAAGGCCCAGGATGAGGCCCAGTCCAAAAAGGGCTCACAGAAGCCTGTCTAGAGTCTGGTCAAAGAGACAGTTTTTGACAGTCCCCACAACATCCTCATTAGCAGAACGCAAAGTACTAGGATATATGCAACTCCGAAAAGGCCCTAACATCATTG
>NW_007228353.1:0-903 GCF_000164805.1 Carlito syrichta | reverse complement strand
TCCTCATCCTTTTCTGGCCAAACCCTTTGTCCCGAGGCTGGATCAGGGTAGGAGGTGGGGTGCCTGGAACTCAGCACTCATCAGGTCCCTCCAATGTTTGTGCTTTCAGGATATTCCCGCTAGGTCACAATCAATCCCTGAGTAGTTGATCCACCAGCCACAGAAATTGAGTCTGTTGCTCCGTGGTGAGCAAGTCAGAGCACTTTCCTGCCCCACCCTCAAGATGGTGGTAGGGTGCCTCTCTTGTCCTTTTCCATGGGACTTTGTTCTGGATTCCCTCCAGGCCCCTGCTGCCAGTGCCCTGCCAGGCGCTGAAGTGATAGGGCAAAGCCTGAAGTTGGCAGTCTCTCCTGCCAATTGTGCAGGAAAGCCTGGGTGATAGTCTCTCCTAGTCCTCATTCCGTCAGCAACTCACATGCCCACTCGCTCACCGGCATGTACACAAAATTTTCCATACACTCACTCACTCACACCAGGACTCACATAGTCCGACTGGCTTGGTCACCATCTTCCCAACCTCCCCTGGATGCATTTTCAATGTCTGGAGTTGTTATTTGTTGTGCGAGCCAGATGGGGGTGAATGTGCTATTGGTAGAAACCAAGGATTAAACATCCTGCCAAATCCTACTAAACACCCAACAATACTCAGGACAGCTCTCCACAAAGAAGAAATAGTCCATCATAAATATAAGAGTGCTAAAGTTGAGAAACTATGCGTGCAGAAATATTGAAGCGCGTTTGCCCTGGTAATGAATTATCAGCAGTGCTAGCTAGCTTCATACCTAATGCACAGTGGATGCAGCCCCAAGTATGAAAGTATGCCAGCAGGATTATGGGTATCTTTGACCAAAAATAGGCTAGATACAGTCTTGCCTCCATGCCCTTGCTCAGGCTGCTTCACCC
>NW_007228352.1:0-887 GCF_000164805.1 Carlito syrichta | reverse complement strand
AACAAAATCATGAACTTCACAGCAACCTGGATGGACTTAGAGTCTATAATACTGAATGATTTTTCACAGAAACAAAGAACTGAGTATCACATGTTCTCGCTCATAAGTGGACCTTGACAAATTATTGTAATACTATAAGAAAAGAATTGACAGTAGCGGGAAACTGCAAGAGCATGGGGGGATCAGGGAGGTGGGATTGACAGTAGTGGGAAACTGCCTGGGGAATTGGGGGACACACCTCATCAACAAGGGTACCTGCACAATGAATATTTGTACATCTAACCCTAAATTGTACTCCACAATTTTAAATAATCTTTAAAAAGAATACCTTTTTAGATGTAATAAATACATATATATTATTAAAGAAAGAGTAATTTTATTTCATTGGCATGAATTTAATTTGATTTTCCAAATGGAAACTTGTTTTCAAGTAAAGCTATGTTTATTTCATTTGATTCAGAAATTATAAGACAGAATGCCCTGGCAGTGGGTAAATGGCAACTAATAGTTGTCACTTCAATCTTCTTAAGAAAGTAGAGTCAAGGAATGTTAGATTATATCCTTCAACCCATGCCTCTAAGAGTTTGCACCTGACTTTTCCAAGACTTCTTGCTATGGAGCACTATGCTTCATTGTGAAAAACCTAGAGAGGCTTACATTTTCCAGTTCTCTGTAGTTGCTACCGGGGCTGCTCTCTCCTATAGGCCAGTCCCCATTTCCCCATTTTCCACGGTTGGACAATATGCTCAACCACAGCTGTTGGCTACTCCGGGGATCAATTCCTTTGCTGTTGACCTCACCTGCACGGCCAGATAATAGTAACCAAGCATAGACTGCCTTTCGCAAGGCAGTTACTTCAGTGTTGCAGTCCAAATGAAAAAAAAAAA
>NW_007228350.1:0-943 GCF_000164805.1 Carlito syrichta | reverse complement strand
ATTTAGTAGGAGAGGGAGAGAGAAAGAGAGTGTGTGTGTTCACTATTGAACAATTTTCATAGTTGGCAATTTCAACTGCAATTCTAAATAATACGTATATAAATATTTATGCCCCAAGGTGAGAATGAATTGGAGATATGAACCTTTTGTTCAAAACGTATCTTAGTTTTTCTACTTATCTAAATGGAAAATTTTGTCATATGTAATTTCCGCATTTTGTACTCAAGTTAGAACTTCACTCTGGAATTGTGAAAGAGGTGACTTCGTGGCTTTTAGGGGATAGAATCAATTGGACTGATGGGTGGATGTAAAGGATGAGAAAGAAGAAAGAGCTTAGGGCAATGCCTAGACTGGTGGATAATCATGCGCTTTACAGAAAGGAAAGATATGGGAGGATAAAATATTTGGAATGGAGAAAAGTTCAGAAGAACACAAAGAATTTGATGTACCTCCTAGACAGCCTTACAGAAGGTCTCATTTACAGTTAGCTCTATAAGCAAGTTGATGAGCACATAGGAAGGGGCTCACCATCTCAAATTAATATATAATAAGCTGTCCATGTTACACATTATTTAATGTGTGCCATGAGTATACTCTTATAGTAAGACTAAGTCCTTTGTAGCTAAATTTAAAATATTGTAAAACCGTTTTGGGAGCCAGTATGCTGACACTGTCATTTTAAGAAAGCAGATTAAGAAAGTGTCCAAATAAACTTGGAAAGAAAGAGGCTCTTGGAGACTTCTGACATTCAGACATTCTACGTTCTTCAATGCTTAAAAGTATCCAGTTTCACGGCCGGGCTCGGTGGCTCAGCCTGTCATCCCAGCGCTTTGGGAGGCCGAGGTGAGTGGATTGCATGTGCCCGCGGGTTCGAGACCCGCCCGGGCAACTTGGTGAGACCCGTCTCTACAGTAAATCAAAAACTAGCCTGGGGTGGTAGCAC
>NW_007228349.1:0-635 GCF_000164805.1 Carlito syrichta | reverse complement strand
AAATTTTTCAGCCCCTTGTATTGTCAGCACAGGCTACATTATGTTAAAATAAGAAAACACTCCCAAATCTTAGTGACTTAACCAAACAAAATTTGTTTCTGGCACATTCTAAGTCCTCTTTGGCCCAGGCAGCACATCACGGATTCAGACATCCCTGCTTCAATGCAATGATCCATGTGAATAGAGACTACTTGCTAAAGTTGCAGTATCTGGAATTTGTGGGCCCTGGAACAACCACAGCAGAGAAAACAAGCACCGGACAGCCCTAGTGTTGAATTAAATGTTTCAGACCAGAAATGTAATGAGCCATCTATTCATCACCCATGAGCCATGGTTCGCTACCTGATTTCACAGAATCATAAAGCAATTGGGGAGGGACTTTTCTCCTTGCCCAGAGCAAGAGGATCACAAGTTGGTGCGGGCATCCCAGGTGTCTGCTTACACCCTTTTATGATGAAGGATTGACTAAGCATTTTTCTCAGATTGAACTTAGAAAGCAGAAGTTGGAAACATGCTGCTTTCAGAACAATTTTTATTCAAATATGAAAGATTATTATATTCTAGTTAATAAATGACTAAACCCTAAACACAGTGCTATAAACTCATCTTTGTGTGTGTGTGTGTGTGTGTGTGTG
>NW_007228348.1:0-915 GCF_000164805.1 Carlito syrichta | reverse complement strand
CTCAGCCTCCCAAAGGCATGGGATTACAGGCTGAGCCACCGAGCCCGGCTTATTTATTTAATTATTATTATTATTTTTGCCATGGTGTTAAGATGAACAGCAGTGAGACTGTGAATACCTTGGGGTTCTCAGATTGTAAGAAATAGAAAAGATCTTTTGCTCACTTTAAGCAAAAAGAATACTAATTGACTGAAACTTATTGGATGTACTCCTGGACAGAAATCAAGGTAAAAATAAGGACAAATTTTGTATCTATATTCTAGAAACTATCCAACTTCTGTCCCAGGCACTATGCTAAAATAAATGTGCCTCAATCACTTTTCCCCCTGTTCTTGCCACTGTTAAAGATTCCTATTTCTGGGAAGGGGAGTCTAGTTGACCTGGCTTGTGACTTTTACCTGCTTCTTGGCTGGGGGGATGTGAGAGTATCCGATTTATTGTTCCACCAAAACTGACCACAATATTTTGGGGAGAGGTAACTTCTCTCCCAAAGCCAGGGTACTAATGAAAAGTGGGAATAAATCCTGGGTGGGTCTCTGACCCTAAACAAATAAATCTTCACTACATATCTCTACCTGGTAATACCAATAACTAACAGAGGTAGTTTGAAGGGAGGAATGGAGGAGAAGAGCATTTAGCTCTGTCTGTTTGCATCATGATTATTCAATTTGCAGGGACTCTTTTTCCTAAAAAGTGAATCTCATAAATAAAAATTACAAAGACATATCTGAATTCAGTTGAGCAATATGATCACTGAAAGGTAAGTCTGAACAAAAATATTTTGAAATTGCAAGCATTGGTGGAGTTTGAGTCTCCTTACAAATGTTAGCTTGATGATTAGTTTTTTAAAGGAAGTGGGGTATGGACTTTTTTGTGGCACTGAACTTCATCAAGGGCAGAAAAGCCGATTTTCCC
>NW_007228347.1:0-729 GCF_000164805.1 Carlito syrichta | reverse complement strand
GTCATAATTTCAGTTTAAAAAAAAAAAAATAGGTGCCCAGAAGGAAAATCTGAAAGGTGTGTGCATGTTATGTAAACTGGTTTGTTTTTTTTTAAAAAGTAAAATTATAATACATGCACATTATTTTAAAAATTTAAACAATATAAAGCAAGGTGAACTCATTCTTCCTTGATCCCTCTTAACCAAATCCCAACTTTTGAAAATGACAAAGTGTCTGTATGTTCTAAAATGTTAACCACAGGTGTTTTTTGTGGGGTGGAAGGGAGCTGAATTATGGAGGGTTTATATTTTTTTCTTTTTGTTTATCTAGATTTTCTAATTTTTATGACTTCTAGTCTTTTCTTTTTTGGTTTTATACAAAAACGTGTGTGTCTGGGGATATTTATCTCAAAAGTGAAGCAGTGCCAATTTACATTAAAGACTTGACTTTGGTAATTGTTTGCTGTTTAAGCATGGAGTTGCATATAGTCATATCTGTAAGTAAATATGGTAATAATTATTTTAAATGAACTTTATTCTTCAGCTTGAACAGATTCCGTTCTATAGTGGGCTCATGTCATTTCGTTACTTGCATTAATTATTCTATGCTTCCATTTGTACAGTTCAATGGGTTGAAGGGAAGTTGATTATAGCAGTTTGTTTCAAGTCAGTTTTACACCCTGGGTTGACAAAATCATCACACTTTCTCACTGAAATGAAAGAGTTGAGCTAATGCTGGGGGCAGTTAGA
>NW_007228346.1:0-1787 GCF_000164805.1 Carlito syrichta | reverse complement strand
GTGTTTTTCTCTCCTGGGGTTGCCAGCCAGCAGTCCCCAGGCAGGAACAAGAATGCAGACGTGAAGTCAGAAACATAAACAGGTATATGCAACATGATGAGGCGTGAGGGATCCTTATTCTTCCAAAGGGAGTATGCCTCAGTGGTTTTAAATGCACCTTGTGAAATTGTCCAAGGGAGGAATGCTTTAGGCCAAATCATTAAGAGACTCAGCCCAACAAACTGCTTTGATTTGAAGTGAAAATAAAGCAAAATGCAGAGATTCAGGTCCAGAGAGTCTGGTTGGGAGTAACGTGGTCTTGATTTTGATTTTCAAACCTTGGGTGCTCCTTTGCCTGAGATCAAGGGAAGGGGAGGAAGGGAAGCAGCCCAAGTCATCGCACGCCAGGACAAATCTGAGGGCTGACCTTCCATCTCAGAAGGGAAACTGCCTTAAAAAATGTGATGTGAAAATGTCTTCAAAAATAACAGCAGTGGGTGGGCTGGGTGGGAAGTCCAGAGACCAGGTACCCAGCCAGGCATCACCAGCTCTGCTAACCTGGGCACTGCCGTAACGTCTCTGGATAGGGATTGCTTAATTTAAAATGTGGGAGATTGGACAGGGTCCTCCCCAACTCTGATGAATGAAATCTAGAAAGCAAGAGTGTTGAGCTCTATATGAAAGAAAATTTGGGGCACACACGGCCTGCCACTCGCACCTACAGTTAGTGCTATTGATAAAAGTTGTATATCTTCGTACTGAGGCAGGGCTGGACCTTCCTTTTCTGAGGTCGGGGAGGAGGGGGAACAAGTGAGAGAGGTTTTCTTCCTATTTTTTCCTAAGCTTAATTTTTTGGGGTTGTTTACACAATATGGTCATAATTTCAGTTTAAAAAAAAAAAAATAGGTGCCCAGAGGAAAATCTGAAAGGTGTGTGCATGTTATGTAAACTGGTTTGTTTTTTTTTAAAAAGTAAAATTATAATACATGCACATTATTTTAAAAATTTAAACAATATAAAGCAAGGTAAACTCATTCTTCCTTGATCCCTCTTAACCAAATCCCAACTTTTGAAAATGACAAAGTGTCTGTATGTTCTAAAATGTTAACCACAGGTGTTTTTTGTGGGGTGGAAGGGAGCTGAATTATGGAGGGTTTATATTTTTTTCTTTTTGTTTATCTAGATTTTCTAATTTTTATGACTTCTAGTCTTTTCTTTTTTGGTTTTATACAAAAACGTGTGTGTCTGGGGATATTTATCTCAAAAGTGAAGCAGTGCCAATTTACATTAAAGACTTGACTTTGGTAATTGTTTGCTGTTTAAGCATGGAGTTGCATATAGTCATATCTGTAAGTAAATATGGTAATAATTATTTTAAATGAACTTTATTCTTCAGCTTGAACAGATTCCGTTCTATAGTGGGCTCATGTCATTTCGTTACTTGCATTAATTATTCTATGCTTCCATTTGTACAGTTCAATGGGTTGAAGGGAAGTTGATTATAGCAGTTTGTTTCAAGTCAGTTTTACACCCTGGGTTGACAAAATCATCACACTTTCTCACTGAAATGAAAGAGTTGAGCTAATGCTGGGGGCAGTTAGATGGCAGATGCGGGGTTAAGGTGCAAACTGTGTATGAAGTCTAGTCATTCGTAAAGAGAGCCAATTCATGCACGCAGAAAGCACAGTGTTTCCTTCCTTCATCTTCCTGCAAGTTCTTCATCTGAGTAGATTTTAGAACAGAAGATGTGTTTAATTCAGATGTTTTGCTCTCCCCTAGACTTCAGACTGTGATGTTAATCTTACAGT
>NW_007228345.1:0-1299 GCF_000164805.1 Carlito syrichta | reverse complement strand
CTTAAAAAGTCCCCACTTATACTCACTTTTTTATTAAGGTGTGTTTTTAAAGCACATTACCATAATGTCTTCAATTTCTGAATATAATAAGCAATGACATTTTTAAGGTATGCACCCAAGTACCCAAGGGTATAGTAAAGCCAAACTGTACTCTCTGGAGAATGAAATACGAAACCCTAATCACAGGCAATGCTTAGGATCTCCATTTTAAGAGGGATAGCTACTCATGAGGAAGGTTTTGAATGTGAACATATCTACTGATGTTCAGATATTGTTATTGTCTGAAGTTTTGCGTCCCTCTACCCTCCCAAAAAACCTCTCACATGTTAACACTTAACATGTGATGGTTTTAGGATGTGCGGATCTTGGTAGGTGATTAGGTTATGAAGGTGGAGTCATCATGAATGTGATTAATGATCTTATTAAAGGGATCCCAGAGAGCTGGCTAGCAGCATCCATCCTGTGAGGTCACACTGAGAAGTTACCATGCATGAAGCAGAGAAGGAGCCCTCACTAGACACTGAATCTGCAGATGCCTTGATCTTGAACTTTCCAAGCTCCAGAACAGTAAGAAATACATTTCTGTTATTTACCAGCCACTTAGTTTCCAGTATTTTGTTATAGCATTGCGAACAGACTAAGACAGACAAACAGTATGGCTCAGGATAACCAAGAAGAAAAACTTACCCTTTCCACCAAAGATGTCAGCCTTCTTGATAAAGTCAGGGGAGTGTGGTTATATACCTGATCCCATGCCAGGCACTGTGCTTAATCTTTTATCAGTGGGTGGTTGCTACCAGAGATCATCATATATCTCATCTAGTTTAAATTTCTCAACAGTACAATGAATCAGCAATTATTAACCCATTCTATGCATCAGTAAACTGAGTATATAGGGAACTCACCCAGAGCCCACATAGCTAAACAGTGTAAATTATAATCCAAGATTTCTTACTATAACCACTATACTGCATCGAACTGCATTTTATCCGAGCTGCAAGGATATGTTGGGGTGAGAAGATGGGTTTCAGACTATGGACTGTAAAATGTCTTCCTACAAGTGTCAACGACACTATATTCTCATATCCCTGGACATCTTGTTTTAAATCATTTGGGAACAAATCCTAGTGGCATAATGGTTAGGACAGGATAGGATTCTCTAAGTTACAAATCAAGACCAACATCTCAGCATAACACAAGTAAGGTTTACTACTCATGCACACAAAGTTCGTTGGGAATTGGACCTCTTTTTTTTTTTTTTTTTTGAGTTGGAGTCTCACTCTGTCATCCAGACTGGAG
>NW_007228344.1:0-769 GCF_000164805.1 Carlito syrichta | reverse complement strand
TTCGGGCTCAGGCAATCCACTCACCTCAGCCTCCCAAAGGCGCGGGATTACAGGCTGAGCCACCGAGCCCAGCTTACTTGGCTTTTTTTAAACAAAACCGACCTGGCAGGTCTTCAGACCTTTAACTGCTACCAGCCCCCCTTTCGGCCACAGGGTTAGTGGGAGACAATTTGTCATCCCAGGTGATTGCCACGGGGCCAACTGCTGACGCCAAAGCAGCTACTCCTGTGTTTCTGCGTTCATTCACTCAAACATACAAGAAATATATTTGAGCATTTGCCACATTCTGCCACACTATTTGCACAAATTTTCATTGTATTAGGTATTATAAATAATCTAGAGAAGATTTAAAGTATACTGGAGACCAGGGGCAGTGGCTCAAGTCTGTAATTGCAGCACTTTGGAAGCCAAGGCAAGAGGATTGCCTGAGCCCAGGGGTTCGAGACCAGCTTGGGCAACTTAGTGAGACCTCGTCTCTACAATATATCAGAAAATTAGCTGGGCGTGGTAGTGCACACCTGTAGTTCCAGCTACTTGGAAGGCTGAGGCAGAAGGATCACCTTAGCCCAGCAGGTCAGCGTTGGGGTGGCCATGAGCATGCCACTACACTCCAACCTGGGTGACAGAGTGAAACTCTGACTCTAATAAATTAATTAAAAATAAATAGATACATAGATCATAAAGTATACTGGAGACACACATAAATTATATGCACATACAATGTATGCCATTTTAATATAAGAGGCTTGAGCATCTGCAACTTTGTTAT
>NW_007228343.1:0-744 GCF_000164805.1 Carlito syrichta | reverse complement strand
CTTCAGACCTTTAACTGCTACCAGCCCCCCTTTCGGCCACAGGGTTAGTGGGAGACAATTAGTCATCCCAGGTGATTGCCACGGGGCCAACTGCTGACGCCAAAGCAGCTACTCCTGTGTTTCTGCGTTCATTCACTCAAACATACAAGAAATATATTTGAGCATTTGCCACATTCTGCCACACTATTTGCACAAATTTTCATTGTATTAGGTATTATAAATAATCTAGAGAAGATTTAAAGTATACTGGAGACCAGGGGCAGTGGCTCAAGTCTGTAATTGCAGCACTTTGGAAGCCAAGGCAAGAGGATTGCCTGAGCCCAGGGGTTCGAGACCAGCTTGGGCAACTTAGTGAGACCTCGTCTCTACAATATATCAGAAAATTAGCTGGTCGTGGTAGTGCACACCTGTAGTTCCAGCTACTTGGAAGGCTGAGGCAGAAGGATCACCTTAGCCCAGCAGGTCAGCGTTGGGGTGGCCATGAGCATGCCACTACACTCCAACCTGGGTGACAGAGTGAAACTCTGACTCTAATAAATTAATTAAAAATAAATAGATACATAGATCAATAAAGTATACTGGAAGACACACATAAATTATATGCACATACAATGTATGCCATTTTATATAAGAGGCTTGAGCATCTGCAACTTTGTTATCCATGGGGGTCCTGGAACTAATCTCCAATATATACACAACTGTTTAATTTTGCACATTCATTTTGTTGGCTCTAAGCACTATGAC
>NW_007228342.1:0-744 GCF_000164805.1 Carlito syrichta | reverse complement strand
TCACTTTTTAAAGTTACAAATTTACTCAGAAACATTTTGGTCCTGAAATTTACTTTCTGACACTTTAAAAAAACTGATCAATTTTTAAATTTTTTTCAAGAATAATTGAACTTCATTTCTTCTTAATGCAATGGTGATGACGTATTTTTAAGAATTTTGTCCTTTTTTAATCACAGAAAAACAGTTTTTACTTCATTTATTAAAGTCTGATACACACATTTATTTCCTAGTATTTTAAATTTTTATAGTAATTTTTTTCTTATTCTATTAAATATTTAGAAGACAAAATTTATAATTATATGCATTTATATTATTTATAAATTTTATTACTATGCAAGTTCTTTAAATTTTGTTTATGACCTAACCAATACAGACCATTTCACTTTTTCTTAATATTCATTCATAGCTTAGTATGGAACCAATTTTTAGTGAGTGCACGCTGTTCTTAAGAATAAATGCTTGCCGGGCTCGGTGGCTCAGCCTGTAATCCCGCGCCTTTGGAAGGTTGAGGTGAGTGGATGGCCTGAGCACGCGGGTTCGAGACCCGCCTGGGCAGCGAGACCTCATCTCTACAATAAATCAAAAAATCAGCTGGACGTGGTAGCGCATGCCTATAATTCTGGCTACTTGGAAGGCTGAGGCGGAAGGATCGCCGGAGCCAGCAGGTCGAGGCTGCGGTGGCAGGGAGCGGCCACTGCACTCCAGTCTGGGCGACAGGGTGAGACTCCAACTCAAAAAAAAAAA
>NW_007228341.1:0-755 GCF_000164805.1 Carlito syrichta | reverse complement strand
TTCATTTATTAAAGTCTGATACACACATTTATTTCCTAGTATTTAAATTTTATAGTAATTTTTTTCTAATTCTATTAAATATTAGAAGACAAAATTTATAATTATATGCATTTATATTATTTATAAATTTATTACTATGCAAGTTCTTTAAATTTTGTTTATGACCTAACCAATACAGACCATTTCACTTTTTCTTAATATTCATTCATAGCTTAGTATGGAACCAATTTTTAGTGAGTGCACGCTGTTCTTAAGAATAAATGCTTGCCGGGCTCGGTGGCTCAGCCTGTAATCCCGCGCCTTTGGAAGGTTGAGGTGAGTGGATGGCCTGAGCACGCGGGTTCGAGACCCGCCTGGGCAGCGAGACCTCATCTCTACAATAAATCAAAAAATCAGCTGGACGTGGTAGCGCATGCCTATAATTCTGGCTACTTGGAAGGCTGAGGCGGAAGGATCGCCGGAGCCAGCAGGTCGAGGCTGCGGTGGCAGGGAGCGGCCACTGCACTCCAGTCTGGGCGACAGGGTGAGACTCCAACTCAAAAAAAAAAAGAATAAATGCTCTTTTCTTGAGAATTGCCCATTTGCAGGTTTCAGGGTGCTATAGGTATCTTTTAACCTAGCTTGGTAATTTTTGTAGATATATGCTAATATTTTTATGCTTTTGACTTCCCAGTGTTTGAAAGAGGAAAGTTGAAATATTCCACAATAATAGTGGTTGTCAATTTTCACCTGCAGTTCTATCAACTTTTGCTTTA
>NW_007228340.1:0-672 GCF_000164805.1 Carlito syrichta | reverse complement strand
ACTGTGCATTTTGAAAGGTATTTTATGTTAGTCATGTTTACCCAGAGAATTCTGAGTAGTTCCTCACAGATTCCAAGAGATAAAGGATATGGTTTAAGTCTCATAATTCCATAGGCAATTCATGGGCATATTAACAAAAGAGCATAACAAATGTAGCTGTTCTTAGCCAAGTGCCCACTGTGTGCCAGACACAGTTCAGGCCCTTTTTCATGCGTTCTATCTCAGTGAGGCATTGCTATTTCACCCATTGCAGATACAGAGACTCAGTGAAATTCCCGTGAGGACAGTAACACATCTTTCTGCTGCTAAATCTTAAGCTGGTATGCTATCTATACCAAATATCTATACTTACAAAAGATCATTGATAAGGACAACAGTGAACCGCTTACAGCAATTGAATGAACCTAGTTAACCTTGTTATTCCCCCATAATCAGGTTGCTATAGGGAAAGAAGTTTCAGTGCCTTAAAATTCTCAATAGAGGGCATGCACCTCCATCAACTATTCTGACTAAATATCAGACACTTTGGTTTCAGTGTACACTGTGTACAGAATCAGTATATCCTAGAATTGTATATAACAGACTAAAAGCCTATTCATTATTGGAAAACACTGACATGTTGATATCAAGGCAAGCTTTGTAAATGGAGGGTCAGTATATTTTCTTTCCTAA
>NW_007228339.1:0-797 GCF_000164805.1 Carlito syrichta | reverse complement strand
TAGGCACGGGATTACAGGCTGAGCCACTGAACCCAGCTCACCTTGGTTTTGGATGTTGATTTGTTTCTTTAGCTTTTCTCCTTATTGAGTCTAGTGGGACTGGAATGACCAGTATGATTTTTCCATTCATTCCTGGTACCTAAACTGTGATGGCTATAGTAGCTAAGGCAGGCCAGGTATCTCTCTCAACACAGCCTCTTCACATGGCTAATTTGGAGTTCCTCACAGTATGGCAGGGTGGTTGGGCTCTTACATGGTGGCTGGCTTCCCTCAGAATGAGTGTTCCAATAAACAGGAATTGGAAACTGCCAGTTTTGTAAGGCATGTATCTAGAGACTAAAACAATGAAACTTCTATTTGTTGGTCAGAGTAGTTACAGAGGCTGCCTATATTCAGTGGGAGAAGACATAGGCCCCACCTCTCTGTGAGGGGAGTATCTAAGAGTTTGTGGTCACCTTTTATGTGCATAGAACCCATGATCCCTCAAACACTAAGAACCCTTGATCTAACCTATGTCAACCTTAAATGATGGGATGCGAAAATATGATTAAGTATAAAGTTTATTCAATGGCAAACCTTGAGGATAGCCACCCAAACATAAACTCCAAAGGAATAGGATCAGTTCTCCAAAGTGGAGAAGTTAAGGTTTCAAATGTCTAGCAGGGTTATAACATTTGCCATACAATGTCAGTACATACTTTATAACAATTTGATTGGTTATAGCTTGCTATAGCTAAAGGAAAATTACTTTAACATTCTGTAAGGAGGGGTAACATTTCAAGGGTTCTTATTTCTGG
>NW_007228338.1:0-729 GCF_000164805.1 Carlito syrichta | reverse complement strand
TGCTGGGTGTAAGAGTTAAATGTTTTTAAAAGCACAGCATTTGAAACTATAAATTATGAGACTTCTATGCTATATGTCAGCAGCATCATTCCTCCCATAGAATTTCTGCTAGTTCATTATGAAAAAGGTCAAAAAGGATTATTCAAAAAATAAAAGAGACAATTATCCCTTTTGAGAAAAGCCAGGTTCCACAGTGACAGGATATAGTGAAAAGAATGAATGTAGGCATCTGTGGGCTGGAGAATCACAAGACCAGAGAGAACATGACTGCAATGATGACTTTATTTTTTTTTTGAGTTGGAGTCTCACTCAGTCGCCCAGATTGGAGTGCAGTGGCTGCTCCTGGCCACCGCAGCCTTACCTGCTGGACTCTAGCGATCCTTCCGCCTCAGCCTTCCGAGTAGCTGGAATTACAGGCATGCGCTACCACGCCCAGCTGATTTTTTGATTTATTGTAGAGATGAGGTCTTGCTGCCCAGGCGGGTCTCGAACCCGCGGGCTCAGGCAATTCACTTACCTCAGCCTCCCAAAGGCGTGGGATTACAGACTGAGCCACCGAGCCCAGCTTGCAATGATGACTTTAAAACAGCTCTGGACTAAACCGTACTCAATAGGGAGGGTCAGTTGTCTCATTCTTCTGTTGCCTGCTAGGTAAAGCACAATGAAGTTGGGAGGCAGTTACAAAGAAGAGGCAAGAAGAGAGTGGGAAGCAAGAGGGATTAATAGATG
>NW_007228337.1:0-555 GCF_000164805.1 Carlito syrichta | reverse complement strand
GGGCTCAGGCAATTCACTTACCTCAGCCTCCCAAAGGCGTGGGATTACAGACTGAGCCACCGAGCCCAGCTTGCAATGATGACTTTAAAACAGCTCTGGACTAAACCGTACTCAATAGGGAGGGTCAGTTGTCTCATTCTTCTGTTGCCTGCTAGGTAAAGCACAATGAAGTTGGGAGGCAGTTACAAAGAAGAGGCAAGAAGAGAGTGGGAAGCAAGAGGGATTAATAGATGTCTCTAGAAAGTAATGTGGGTAATGCAATTATTCCCATCAGATGAGAGGAAAGGCGTTCTCCTCCTCATATAAGCCTGGAAGAGGTTCTCTTGCTCAAGGCTTCAGGACTCATTGGGTCTTTGTAGTCAAATGCATATTTAGCATAAACTTGGGTCAAAGTCTTTGCTTCATGTGCTGGTGTTAACAAAGAGCCAACCGTTAGACAATCTCCAAGGATTGTATACGCAAGCAGGAAGGTGATCAGGATGTCATGACTTGTTTCAGCTTGTTGCCACTCCATAGTTCATCTGTCATCTTCATATCAAGGAAAATAAAGGCATA
>NW_007228336.1:0-4694 GCF_000164805.1 Carlito syrichta | reverse complement strand
CACCACTGTGTTGTCATGGGGAAAGCAGGTTCACATCAGGGATGAGAAGACCCTGTGGGACTGAGGGGTTCTGAGAATGAGTTCTCATATCTGGGTCCTGGGGCATGAAGTCTCTGAACATTTGCAGAGGTCTCTGTCCAGAGAGTTAGGTCTCGAAGCTGTTCAGGTATCTGCATCCCAGGATGTTCTCGTGAGGAAGGCAGAATGGACCTTTCTCTCACAGGGCCTAGAACAAGGCCTGTGGTGTCACATGTGACCTGACACCACAGAGATGAAAATATAGGATCCTCATCCTCAGAGAGGGCAAGTCCTCAGCCAGGTGCAGCATGTAGGAGCCCATGGTAATAATACTAGTAAGAATAACAATATCTGCTGACATCAACGCCATCCTTGCTTGGGGCCAAGCCCTGTGACAAACCCATGTGTACATATTAACTCGATCTGCCAAACTCCCAATGAGGAGATCACCATTTGCAGATGAAGAGGCTGAAGCCAAGTGAGGGTGGGTGACGTGCTCACAATCCTCAACTCATGAGGAGGGGAGGAACTGGATGTAAACTGGAACTCACTGAAGGAATCAGGGAAAGTTCAGGCACAGCCAAGGTCAGGTGGGGGATGACAGGGAAAGGGGAAAGGGAAAGTTTTGCCTAGGACCTCGAGGACCCTGTCACTGGCTCACTGTCTGTCTCTCTCACACACCCTACTTGGTACTGCATTTGCTGCGGAATGCAATCTTTACCTTAACCGTGGAGGTGGTAGCATAGGGTAGAGATAGCAAGCCTCCACACGGGTGGGAAATTTCTCAGGTTCCTCAGTTTGCACAAGGGCTCCCCAGCAAGTGTACAGATCTCTACCTCCCCTTCCCCCTTTAAATAATTTTCTGGCACTAGGAGCCAGCAGGAGAGCAGTCAAGGGCTTGAGGTGTGGGGGACTCTGTATACGGCACAAGCCTCCTCATAACTGGAACATGTCTTTGTCCTGAGGAGTAAAGGGTCAAGGCGGTGGGGAGGGTCTTCCTTCATGACTGAGGCTCAGTCCAAGGACAGCTGAGTCAGTCCCTAGAAATAGTCCCAGGGAGAGGCTTCCTTTCCCCTGTAGAGACAGGCACAGCACCCAGCAGCATGGCTGGGGGTCTAGAGTGTGGGTGTTAATGTCAGCGGGGACAGTAGGCTGCTAGAAAGTCTCTCTGTCCCTACCGCTTTAATGCTTTCTCTTTGTCTCTGTGTGTCTGTTACTTTGTCTCTCACACACGAGGCTGGGTATGACCTCATTCGTGCTATGAAGGCCCTTGATTGGCCGCTGCTAACGGTATCATCCTCTGATATGGATTCTCATGGGGAGCAGTTGGGGGGGGGGAATCCTTCCTGAGTCTACGGGACGGTCCAGGAGAAGCATGTCCAGCTGCAGAGGGGCTGGGGGAAGAGGTCCTTCCTTGGGAAAACCCAGAAGCTCCTCCCTATACATCGGGTGACCTGGGCCTCTGGTCACTGAAAGAAGCATAGCCCTCCCATGGCTCACTCAGAGTTAAGTCAAAGTTCTCACCAAGGTCTGGAAGGCCCTGCACAATCTGGCCCTCATTACCTCTCTCTCCCTCGATCATACTGTGCCAGCCACACTGGCCTCCTCACCGTGCCTCATACACGCTAGGCAGAGTTCCACTTCAGCACTTTCGCACTGGCTGTTTCCTCTGCCTGGAATGTTTTTCTCCCAGAAATTCTACTCAAATATCACATGCTCAGAAAGACCTTCCTTAACCACTCTTTCTAGAAATGCTCCTCCTCTCTCTATTTAGTTACCCTGACTTAATTCTCTTTTCTTTTCTTTTTTTTTTGAGGAAAGATAGATTTATTAAGGGAAAGACACGTTGTGAAGGGTATCACAGGCAGAACAACAGTGAGAGTGTCTGCTGCCCCTGACTTAATTTTCACTACAACAATGACCACCACCTGAAAAATTATGTACTTGACATATTTGTGCCATATTATCCCAGTAGAATGTAGGTTGTACGAGGGCAGAGTTTTTGTTTGTTTGTTTGTTTTGCCTCTTCCACACACCTGTATTCCTGATACCCATAAGGGTGCCTGGCACATACTTAGCCAGAATGAATGAATGAGTGAATAAATAAACAAATGCAAAGTTGTGGCGAGAGACATAACTAGACAGGTTGAGGATTCTGCTAGGGAACATGCTCACGGGTGACAGAATTTATTCGACCTACTAGGTGTCATTGGGGACCTGAGAGATAGCCCTTTCCCTAACAGAACCTCAAAGTCCTGCTGTCCCTCTCACCCATCACTGACAGTCAAGGACAGGAGGCCTGACCCATATCAGGCCTTCTGACCTCACTCAGGAGGTCCAGGCCTTCTGCCCCTTGGGGGACTGTGGCTGGGTTCACAGGCCGGCAGGCCCCCACTGGACCTGTTCTGCACTACCCGGGGAGGCACGAGTGCGCGCGATGCCCAGCACGTGGTAAGCGTTTGACAGTGCTCCCTCTTATAATGGTGGACGCTGCGGGGAGGTCAGTTTCAGGTTAGGGAGACCTTTTTCCCGTGATCAAGACTGCAGTGAGCACGCAGAGTTTTCGTCCTGACTTTGCCCTCTCGCCCTTTGGGGACCAGCCTGGAATGGTCCCTTGGTATCTGCATCAACCAGTAGCTGTTCCTGTTTGCGCCACCAAGGGGCGCGCGGGATGGAACAGTTCCGTCCTGGGACAAACCACTGAGGGGCACAGCGGTAGGACAGTCCACTCCGGGAGGTACCACTGGGGAAGGGGCGTCCGTTTTGGAATAATCCCTTGTGCGAGAGCCCTAGGGTCTCCTTAAACCCACGTGGGGCATCAGCGGTTCCCAGCAGAGGCACGAACGGTCCCGTTCGGTCCGTTCCTACTCCCACAATCCGTTCTCCTGGCCAGTTCGAGCCTGCCGCGGCCATCAGTTTCACTACTCCGCCTCCACCCCTGCGTTTCTACGTAGTCCAATCCAGCCGGGACCGCAAAGGGGCAAACGATTGGTTCCGGGGTGTGAAAGGCGGGGCCAAGGACCGTCCTGAGCGGTGAGTGGCCACCGCTAGAGTGCCCGAAGAAGCCTTTCCTGGGTGCGGAGTGGCTCGCGGGGGTCCCCAAGTCCCGCCCTCCTTCTTCGTTTACCTGGTTCTCATTGGCCATCTGTCTGGGGCCGGCACGATGCGGGCAGAGCTGGAGTTCAGGCCGCGGGGCGGGGGGCGCGTGTGGCTTTTCAGGCTGTAGAATTCTTTGGACTGCTCACCAACTGACTGTCCCCAAGGGGCTGAGGATGCTGCCTTGGCAAGGTTCGCCCTAGTCACTTGCCTGTAGCCAAAGACGGCAGCCGAATGCGCGGGACGACGGGTGCTTTCTTCACGTGAGCTCTTTCCGTCTCGTGTACCCGCCACTCCGTCCCAGGCCTGGTCAGGCGCTTTGGGCCCCGCACCGTCACTCCTGCAGATGCGCCCGGTGTCCAGGGAGCGGTCCCGGAGCTTGTTTGCTGTCCCTTACTCTTACTTTTGTAAGTAAAGTGTGTAAGGCAGTTTGGGGGATATGTGCCGCTAGCTATGACATCTCAGATGTTGCTTGTGTATAGTCTTGTCGTTTGGGGCCGTTTGGGGCCCAGGTTGTTTCTGAGCCGGATGGTTTATGGATTTTGTGTGCCACGGTATGAGGCCTCTTTATTTTCTGAGCTTTTGGGGCATTTGTATCCCTGGGTGTGAGATCTGCACGTAAGTAAGCTACTGCACCGCACCCCAGGGCGTGAAGTCTGAACAGTTTGTGATTCTAGGTCTCAAGTTACAATGTCTCTGAGCTTCTGGGGGCGAGGGACAACTTTGTCTTGAGATGTAGTGTCTGAGATGTTTGGGGGGGGGGAAATCATTGCCCAGGATGTAGGTTCTCTAACTTGTCTGGGGGACTTCATCTTAGGTTATGCGATGTTTCCGAGTTATTGGAACTTAGGTGTTTCCGGTTTTGGGGTCTTTGTATTAGGTTGGGAGGTGGTTGGGGGGTCTGTCTCTAGGGTGTGAGGTGTCTGAAGAGTTTTAATTTGTTTCCCAGGAGTGAGAACTCTGGTCTGTTGTGTGTTGGGGGTGTCTTTGTCACAGTGTGTGTGGTCTCTGTTCTGTTTAGGGGTCTGTGTCTCAAGTTGTGAGCTCTCTGTGCAGGGGTTTTTGGAGTCTGTCTTAGGTTGTGAGTTCAGGGAACCGTTTTTGGTGTCTCAGCATCTGAGTTGTTTGGGGGTCTGTGTCTCAGGAGTGAAATCTCTTACCTTTTTGGTTGTGAGGTGTCTGTCCAGTAATGATGAGTTTTTGGAGCCCGGCAGATGTGATTTCAAAGCCTGCAGCCCCCGAGTCCTGGTGGTGGGATGCTGGGAAAGCCACTTGTCTTGTTGAGCCTTGGAATGTATCGTAATCAATAAAATGGGGCCAGTGCCCATTTTGGAGGGTATCAGTGATCTTGGCAGTGTGGGTAAAGGGCCCCACTCCCAGCCATCCTTCAGCAAGAATTTTCTGAGCACGTGCTATGTGTCTGCATACTGTTCTATGTTCTGGGGCATTCAACGGAGACCAAAACCAACATCCCCGATTTCATAGCGTTGGTCTGCAAATATATAGCATATATATATATAATATATATATATATAATATGCATATATTAAGGCAGGGTCGGGGGAAAGGGTAAGCGGGCA
>NW_007228335.1:0-783 GCF_000164805.1 Carlito syrichta | reverse complement strand
TCTGCAAATATATAGCATATATATATATAATATATATATATATATATATATGCATATATAAGGCAGGGTCGGGGGAAAGGGTAAGCGGGCAGGATGTTGTTATTTTATTCAGGGTGTATGGGGAAGGCATCCTGAAAAGGTGATGACTGAGCAGAGACCCGGAGGAAGTAAGGAAGCAAGCCTTACTTGCGGGGGAGAGCATTGCAGGCAGGAGGAACAGAAAGTGCGGAGGAACATCACATGCAGCAGCCCTGGGGTGGGCATGTTTGCTGATCTCCTGGATGTCAAGGAGTCCTGTGATACTGGTAAAGCCTCGTCCCGGGTTTTGGCATGTAGTGCTCACTGAAAGGTACCTGGTGTCTATTTCTCCCCCAACCTGTGAGTGAGGTGGGGTTCTCCTCATGCTACAGAGGAAGGACTCGAGCCTCAGAGAAATGCCCTGAGTCCACCCTCTTGCTCACAACTGAAATTCCTAGAAGAGGGGTGACTTTCTATTGCATCATGGGAGACAGAGGGCTTGAGCTTCACCACTAGAGGGAGGGTGCTGTCCACACTGAACGTCAGCCACCCAGTCAGTAGAAGTTATAAATTATAATGTGAAGCCAGGTGCAGTGGTGCGTGCCTGTAATCCCGGCTACTGGATGGGGCCGAGGCAGAAGGATCACTTGAGCCTAGGAGTTGGAGACCAATCTGGACAACATAGAGAGATCCCTTCTCAAAAAAATTATGATACAGGAACCATGGCCATCATAATGTTTCTACTTTTGTTGGAGGTGAGGACTG
>NW_007228334.1:0-726 GCF_000164805.1 Carlito syrichta | reverse complement strand
TCCCGGGTTTTGGCATGTAGTGCTCACTGAAAGGTACCTGGTGTCTATTTCTCCCCCAACCTGTGAGTGAGGTGGGGTTCTCCTCATGCTACAGAGGAAGGACTCGAGCCTCAGAGAAATGCCCTGAGTCCACCCTCTTGCTCACAACTGAAATTCCTAGAAGAGGGGTGACTTTCTATTGCATCATGGGAGACAGAGGGCTTGAGCTTCACCACTAGAGGGAGGGTGCTGTCCACACTGAACGTCAGCCACCCAGTCAGTAGAAGTTATAAATTATAATGTGAAGCCAGGTGCAGTGGTGCGTGCCTGTAATCCCGGCTACTGGATGGGGCCGAGGCAGAAGGATCACTTGAGCCTAGGAGTTGGAGACCAATCTGGACAACATAGAGAGATCCCTTCTCAAAAAAATTATGATACAGGAACCATGGCCATCATAATGTTTCTACTTTTGTTGGAGGTGAGGACTTTAGAAATGAGAAAGGAACTGGGGCGGAAGAGAGGCAGAAAGTTGGGGGACAGTGAGGAAAAACACACTGGCTTCATAATATTGCCAGGATTTGGCCCAATTCACCTTAATAAATTGGTCCTCTTAAAATGTAATTACCCTTTCTCTTTCCCTTCTTTTTCTTTCCTTTCCCCTCCCTTCTGTGCCTGAATAGTTTAGTCCTGAGGCCATCACATGAGGCAGAGCAAGGCAAGTGTATGTGTGTAGGGGCATCCCAAGTC
>NW_007228333.1:0-1928 GCF_000164805.1 Carlito syrichta | reverse complement strand
CCACTGCACTCCAGTCTGGGAGACAGAGTGAGACTCCAACTCAAAAAAAAAAAAGGATAACAGTACTATTCTTTACGGCCCATCACATTTCTTTCTAGCTTTCACCAGAATCATCTTTAATGTTCATATTTTAGTCAACAGTTTGTTTCTTCATGGAAATCTATGTTTTTATTCTCAAGAACATAAAAATTCTACTAGCCTTTATCCATCACCTAATTTCAAAGCCATGTTTACATTTTTAGGTATTCATTACAATGCAATCATACGATAATTACTTGGCACCAAAATAATTAGTAATATGTTTTCAGCTGCTAAGTACATTCTATTGTACACATTTATCACATTGTTTATCAATTCACCAAATTATAAACATTTGGATTATTTCCCTTTTATGGCTGTTATGAATAAAGTTGCTAAGAATGTTTGAATGTAAGTCTTATGTTGTGTTTTCACTGCACTTAGTAAACACCTAGGAGTGGAATTGCTGGGTTATATAGTGTGATGGTTAATTTTATATGTCAACTTGATTGGACTAAGGAATACCTAGATAAAAGATGATTTCTGGGTTTGTCCATTAGGCTGTTTCCAGAAGAGATTAGCATTTGAATCAGAAAACTGAGTAAAGATTTCCCTCATTAATGTAGGCACGCACCATCAAATCAAGTCAAGGACTCAATTAGTACAAAAAGAGGAAGAAAAAATTCTCTCTTTCTCTCTCTCTTATTAAAATGGAGCATCCATTTTCTCTTGCTTTCAGACATTACAGCTGCTGGTTTTCCAGTTTTCAAGCTCCCTCACTTATATCAGCACCCCCTCCATGGTTCTAAGGCCTTCAGTTTCAGACTGGGAGTTACACTGTCAGCTCAGACCTTTGGATACAGACTGAATCACACCACAGATTTTGTTTCTCCACCTTGTAGACAGCAAGGAGTGGAATTTCTTATCTTCTGTAATTGCACAAGACAATTCCAATAATAAATCTCTGTCTCTAGATAGATAGACAGATCAGTAGGTAAATAGATAGTTCCTACTGGCTCTGTTTCATTGGGAAACACTAACTAATACATATGGTAAGTGTAAAGCTATTTTTAAAATTAGATTTTAATTTTTAGAATATTTTTTGATTCACAGAAAAATTGAACAGAAGGTATAGAGATTTGTCAAATACTCCTGGTCTCCAAACATGCATAGCATCTCCATATCAACATTCTTCACCCAACTGGTACATTTGTTAAACTGATGAGCCTACAGTGACAGACGAATCATTATTATCAAGAGTCTATAATTTATCTTAAGTTTTACTCTTGCTTTTGTATATTCTATGTGTTTGGAAAAATGTTTAATGACACATATCCACCATTATGGTATTCTACAGAGTAGTCTGACTGCTTTAAAAATCATCTTTGCTCTGCCTGGTCCTCTTTTTCTCTCCCCTAACCCCTGGCAAACACAAATCTTTTTGTTGTCACCATAGATTTGTATTTTTCAGAATTTCATTTAGTTGAATTAATATAGCATGTAGTCTTCTTAGATTGACTTATCTCACTCAGTAATATGCATTTAAATTTTCTCCATGCATTTTCACGGCTTTGTATAATATTCGTTTTTGGCATTGAACAATATTCAATTATCTGCACGTGTCACAGCTTATTTAATTATTTATCTACTGAAAGACATCTTTGTCACTCTCAGCCTTGGGCAGTTATTTAAAAAAATTGCTATAAACATTCATGTGCAAGTTTATGTGTGGACATAAGTTTTCATCTCCTTTGAGTAGATTCCGAAGAATGTGATTTCTGGATCATGTAGTAGGAGTATGTCTAATTTTGCAAGTAAGAAAATGTCAAACTGTCTTTTTTTCATTCTTGAGTTGGAATTTCACTCTGTCACCTACTGGGGATCCTTCTGCCTTAGCCTTCCAAGTAGCT
>NW_007228332.1:0-782 GCF_000164805.1 Carlito syrichta | reverse complement strand
AACACAAATCTTTTTGTTGTCACCATAGATAAAGTATTTTTCAGAATTTCATTTAGTTGAATTAATATAGCATGTAGTCTTCTTAGATTGACTTATCTCACTCAGTAATATGCATTTAAATTTTCTCCATGCATTTTCACGGCTTTGTATAATATTCGTTTTTGGCATTGAACAATATTCAATTATCTGCACGTGTCACAGCTTATTTAATTATTTATCTACTGAAAGACATCTTTGTCACTCTCAGCCTTGGGCAGTTATTTAAAAAAATTGCTATAAACATTCATGTGCAAGTTTATGTGTGGACATAAGTTTTCATCTCCTTTGAGTAGATTCCGAAGAATGTGATTTCTGGATCATGTAGTAGGAGTATGTCTAATTTTGCAAGTAAGAAAATGTCAAACTGTCTTTTTTTCATTCTTGAGTTGGAATTTCACTCTGTCACCTACTGGGGATCCTTCTGCCTTAGCCTTCCAAGTAGCTGGAACTACAGGTGCACACGACTCTGTCCAGCTAATTTTTTTTTTATTATTTATTGTAGAGATGAGGACTCACCAAGTTTCCTGGGGCTGGCTTTGAACCAGTGAGCTCAGGCAATCCACTCTTCTTGGCCTCCCAACGTGCTGGGATTACAGGCTGAGCCACCAAGCCCAGCCACTCAAACTGTCTTAAAAAGTGTCTGTACTATTCTGGATTACCATCTGTAATGAATGAGGGTTCTTGTTGCTCCACACCTCTCCTGTATTTGGTGTCTCTATTGTTCTGCAATTTGGGCATTCTAA
>NW_007228331.1:0-822 GCF_000164805.1 Carlito syrichta | reverse complement strand
CTCTCCTGTATTTGGTGTCTCTATGTTCTGCAATTTGGGCATTCTAATAGGTGTGTGGTGGTGTCTCGTTGTTGTTTTAATTTGTATTTCCGTGATGACATAAGATGTATAGCATATTTTCATGTACTTATTTATGATTTGTATATCTTTATTAGTATCTCTTCAGAACTTTGATTCATTTTTTAAAAAACAGAGTTGTTCTTTTTCTTATTGATGTATACAGATTCTTTTAAAATTTTAGATAGAAATAATTTATCAGATATATTTCTAGCAAATGTATTTTTCAAGTCTGTGGCTTTTTTTAATCATTTTGACCATTACTTTTGCAGAGCAGGAGATTTTAATTTTAATAAAATCAGTTTATTCATTTTTTTATGGATCATGCCTTTGGTGTAGTAGCTAAAATATCACAGTCAAACCCAAGGCCATCTATAATTTCTTCTATGGTATCTTCTAGGAGTTTTATAGTTTTGTATTTTACATTTAGGTCTGTGATCCACTCTTAGTTAACTAATATGAAAGATATAAAATCTACATCTAATTTTTTTGCATGTGGATGCCAACTTGGTCCAGCACTATTTGTTGAAGATATAATCTTTTTTTCATTTTATCGCTTCTGCTCTGCTTTTCTGTCAAAGATCAGTTGAATATAATAGAATTTGAAATTTAAAACAATGCTATTTACATTAGGATTTCTTTCAAAGGAAATACTTAGATAAAAATTTAAGAATTTATGTACAAGATCTATGTAAGGAAAGCTAAAGAACTCTAATAAAAATTAAATAACTAAATGAATAAAAACATTTTTAATGTTCATGTGGA
>NW_007228330.1:0-792 GCF_000164805.1 Carlito syrichta | reverse complement strand
TGTGATCCACTCTTAGTTAACTAATATGAAAGATATAAAATCTACATCTAATTTTTTGCATGTGGATGCCAACTTGGTCCAGCACTATTTGTTGAAGATATAATCTTTTTTTCATTTTATCGCTCTGCTCTGCTTTTCTGTCAAAGATCAGTTGAATATAATAGAATTTGAAATTTAAAACAATGCTATTTTACATTAGGATTTTCTTTCAAAGGAAATACTTAGATAAAAATTTAAGAATTTATGTACAAGATCTATGTAAGGAAAGCTAAAGAACTCTAATAAAAATTAAATAACTAAATGAATAAAAACATTTTTAAAGTTCATGTGTAGGAAAACTCAATATTGTTAAGATGTCAGTTATTCTCAACTTCATTTATATATTCAATGAAATCCCAATAAAAGTCCCAAGTCACTTTGTGGATATTAACAAACTGACTCAAAAGTTTAAAGAGAAAGGCAAAAAAAGTTCCAGAACAGCTAATGTGATACTTAAGGAGAGGAACAAAGTTGGAAGATTGACACTAAAGATTAAATTATAAAGCTGCAGTAATAGTAGTTTTGTGAGGTTACTCAAGATTTACCATAAAGCTACAGTAATCAGGACAGTGTGGTATTGGACAAAAAAATAGACAAGTAGATCAGTGGAACAAAGTAAAAAGCACAGAAATATACCCACAGAAATATAGTTAGCAGATATATGGTTAACTTTTTTCAAGTGCCAAATTGTTTTCTAAATTAACTTGAACATTTTGCATTCCCTCCAGAAATATAATATGCTAGAGGTACACT
>NW_007228329.1:0-768 GCF_000164805.1 Carlito syrichta | reverse complement strand
CCTGCCCCAATAAGAGACTATACAGTTGTCAATTAAAAAAAAAATACACTTTCAGTTCTTTTTTTTTTGAGTTGGAGTCTCACTCTGTCGCACAGACTGGAGTGCAGTGGCTGCTCCTGGCCACCGCAGCCTCGACGTGCTGGGCTCCGGCCATCCTTCCGCCTCAGCTTTCCGAGTAGCCAGAATTACAGGCACGCGCTACCACACCCGGGCTTGATTTTTGATTTATTATAGAGATGAGGTCTTGCTGCCCAGGCGGGTCTTGAACCCGCGGGCTCATGCAATCCACTCACCTCAGCCTCCCAAAGGTGCGGGATTACAGGCTGAGCCACCGAGCCTGGCTGCTTTCAGTTTCTAAAAGTCAGGTATGTGGACTACTGGTGATAATAAACCATATACAGTGGTAAACAGCATGGTACACAGACACATATTTTTAATTTCAGTTACTATAAGTTTATTGTTATAGCTAGCTTATTACAGCAAAGAATATTGCTTCCCCATCTAGGGTAATAAGGTTTCATGTTGAAATACATTTATTTAGGCATAAACGATAGTCAGTTTCAAGAGAAACATTAAATTAAAATGGCATAGATGCCATGTAGATTTGGCAAAATTGTTAAAGTAGAACATGAATGGTTAACGTTGGAGAAGCAATGCTATAGGTTATATCTGCCACTAACGTCAAGCATTCTGCTAAGTATCTTACATATGCTACTTCATGCAATCCTTACAACAATCTATTAGGTTATTAATAAATGAAATGTATAT
>NW_007228328.1:0-643 GCF_000164805.1 Carlito syrichta | reverse complement strand
GTCAGGTTTTGTTCCTCTTCCCGGTGCAGCTTGTTAGTGACCAGGGCTAGCTAGTGATCACTGGTAAGTGGGACACAGCAGGGACAGTTCTGTTTCAATCTTCAGGTGACAAAGTAGATGAAGTGATGATAAAGTCTTAAAGTCTGATTGTGACATGTACTGAAAAATGTGAGTGCTCTTTATTCATTGGTCCTTTTTGTGCAGTTCCTTTTATATATTTCTAAAACTTTATTGATATGCTGGTGTGAAATTAAGATCCTTAGCAAAGAATAAGAAAACATGTTTTTCCTTCTTCTTCCTACAGCAGAAAAAGAATGCCTAAAACCAGAGAAATTGTTCAGGTTCTATACACTATATGCAGCTTTAATATATTTGATTGACCTACTTGATCCTTTAAATTAAAAATATTATTTTCAGATTCTATGTCTAGCTATGTCCAGAATGTTTGTAGACTCAGAATTTGGGGATAATATTTTCATTAGATATTTTACACTATATTTTTACTTTACACTTAGTTGCCTCTGGGTCTGGAATATAGAGGAATGAAGCATGTTATGTGGATAATCAGTTATAAGTAAATACTAATAATTTGGAGAAACTGAAAAAGAAAAGTGAGAAAATAAAATGGTGTCAGTTTTTTTTT
>NW_007228327.1:0-694 GCF_000164805.1 Carlito syrichta | reverse complement strand
TTGGGTTAGTTCTACATTTTAGTCCTCAAGTTCTGAGATTCTTTCATCTGCTTGGCTAATTCTGCTTTCCATGCCTATCAGTTTGTTATTTATTTCATTCACAATATTCTTTGTTACAGTTATGTCAGTTATCAACTCCTTCCTAGTTTCTTCTTGTCTCTCCTCAATTCTTTTTAATCTTTCCATTAATGTCTTGATATCTGGGTTAGTAGTTTGAGACCAGGCATTCTGGGGGCTCTTCATTGTTTGCATTCCAAAGTCAGTTTTCTCAGTGTCTGCCCTCCCAGAGGTCTGGGAGAGACCCATATTCTTCTTTTGATTTTTCTTCATTTGTGTAGATTTTCTCTCTCTCCTCCTTTTCCTCTACTTCTTTAATTCTGTTTTTCATGGAAGGTGGTGTTGCCTTGACTTCATTTGTTTAATCTTCTGTTCTTCCTTATGAGAGGCCTTTGGCTTTGTTCATTTTTAGGTTGGAGTGTGGGCTGGGGGCTGTACTTTTTGCAGTTTTGAGGTTTAATTGAGGGGGAAGCTGTGATTCAGAATCTATCTGCTGATTCCAGTATCCACTAACAGGTGTATGGGCATGCTGGAATCTATTTCTCCCTGACTTACAATCTCTCCATGCAGAGGCGTATAGGTTTGGTCCCTGGAACAAAAGGAGGTACAAAAAAGGAAAGTAATGGAAGAAGGGAGG
>NW_007228326.1:0-688 GCF_000164805.1 Carlito syrichta | reverse complement strand
CAAGTTTGTGAACTTAATTGTCAGATGTTGCAGCAATTAAGAGAGTGATGTTTGCAATTTTCATTCTGAAATATCTAAAAAAATAAAAAGGTGGTCATTAACATGCAAAAGGAATAATCTTTTCTGCATAATCAAAATTAATTCTTCAAAATATAAAGGCCTTTTTTTTTTTTAAGGATGTGGGATACAATTCGGGATTAGATATACAAATGGTCACTGTACAGGTTACATTTTGGCCTCACTTTGGTCTTCATTTCAGCTGGTTTGAAATCAGGTACACACATTGATGAAGTGTACCGCCGACTCCCTCCCCTGGCAGTTTCCCTTTACTGCCAATTCTTTTTTTATAGTATTATGATCATTGTTCAGGGTCTACTTATGAGTGAGAACATGTGGTACTCAATTTTTCATTTCTGTGATAGATCACTGAATATTATAGACTCTAAATTCATCCAAGTTGCTACAATATTCATAATTTTATTCTTCTTTATGGCTGTGTAATATTCCATTATGTATATTTACCACATATTTATTTATTTATTTATTTATTTATTTATTTTAATTTATTTTTTTGAATTGGAGTCTCACTCTGTCACCCAGACTGGAGTGCAGTGGCCACTCCCAGCCACCGCAGCCTCGACCTGCTGGGCCCCAGCAATCCTTCTGCCTCAGCCTTCCGAGTAGCCGG
>NW_007228325.1:0-1000 GCF_000164805.1 Carlito syrichta | reverse complement strand
CAGCCTGGGCAACTTGGTGAGACCTTGTCTCTACAATATATCAAAAAATTAGCTGGGCGTAATAGTACATGCCTATAGTTCTGGCCATTTGAAAGGATCGCCTGAGCCCAGCGGGTAGGCACTGGGGTGACCATGAGCATGCCACTGCATTCCATCCTGGGCAAGAGTGAGACTCTGACTCAAAAAAAAAAGTTATTTCGGCTGGGTGCTGTATGGCTCATGCCTGTGATTCCAGAACTTTGTGAAGCCAACTTTGTGAGGCCAACTTTGTGAGGATTACCTGAGCCCAGGAGTTCAAAACCAGTCTTGAAAACATAGTGAGGCCTCATTTCTACGAAAAGTAAAAAATTTAGCCAGGTGTGGTGGTGCAGGCCTGTAGTTCCAGCTACTCAGGAAGCTGAGGCAGGAGGATCGCTTGAGCCCAGGAGGTCAAAGTGGCAGTGAGCCATGATTGTGCCACTGCACTCCAACCTGGGTGACAGTATGACCTCAACTCAAAAAAAAAAAAAGAAAGTATCTGAAAAATTGTTGTTAATGGTTGTGTGATATTCCATAATGGAATTTATAATATTTTTAACCATTTAACAACGGATGAAGCTCTAAACTACTTCCTTATATCTATCATTCATATGGGGGGGGGGCCCCAAAATGTCCAGAATTTTTTTATTAAAAATTGTGTATTTATTCTTACATGTTTAAACTTGTCACCTTCAAAGTACTCTTTGTTTGATGCAATACACCTATCAAGCCACTTTTTCCACAGCTCAAAACAATTTTTGAACTCATCGGGGTTTTTTTGTTGTTTTATTTTTTTGAGTTGAAGTCTTACTCAGTCGCCCAGACTGGAGTGCAGTGGCCGCTCCCAGCCACCGCTGCCTTGCCTGCTGGACCCCTGCGATCCTTCCGCCTCAGCCTTCCAAGTAGCCGGAATTACCAGCGCGCGCTACCACGCCCGGCTTATTTTTTTGATTTATTGTAGAGATGAGGTCTTGCTGCCCAG
>NW_007228324.1:0-2047 GCF_000164805.1 Carlito syrichta | reverse complement strand
TATTCTAGGCACTCTCCTTGGAACAGAGATTAGTGCAGGAAACCAGACAGATGTGGTCCCTGTCTTCATGGAACAATCAGACAATTTTTTTAAAAACCGAGAAACAGAATGAGTTTATTATGCTGGTGATAAGAACCACAAAGGAAAGCACATGGTTTTATGCAAGCCAAACTGACTTCCCTTACTCTGGGGTTTCTGGGAAGGCCTATCCAAAGGAAAGTGGCATAGAATTTAACTAGGCAGAATGTAGAAGGTAAGCAGAGAAAGAAATATCCCATCATGAGAGAACTAGATATGTTAAAATCCTTGAGTTGGCAGGAACCCTGATGAGTTCAGGGAACTGAAAAGAGGAGTGTATGGCAGGAATATGTGGTGGAAGGAAAGCAGTTCGAGGTGAGGCTGTCTATGCAAGGCCTGTTCAGACAGAGAGGACTGTGGTCATTGTCTTAAGACTCATGAAAAGCCATTGACATATTTTAGGCGGGGCTGGCTGTGGAGAGCACAGGCATGTAACCGGATTTATGTTTTGAAAAGATCACTGTGGGGCAGTAGAGTTGACAATAAGTCATGGGAGCCTCCTTAAACCTTTCTAGAAAGCAAGCACAGAGCCCTGCTTCAAGAAAATGGTACAGCCCAAGGGCGCTGTATCAACTCTAAAACTGTTGTTTTCACCTCCTCCATCCCACCAAGTCTGCCAACTCCCAGCCACTCTCAAAGGAGGCCAGTAAGAATTAAGGAATTAAACTCAGGGTCACAGAGCCAGTTAGTGCTAGAGCAAGTGTCAAGCTCAGCACCAGCTTTTTGACCCCCCAGGCCATTGCTTACTCTGCTGGAGCTAGGTGCTTCTGAAAAGGGAGAATTTTTGCTTGTTTGTTTGTTTTTAAGGCTACTGAACTTTTTAGAGTCTCCATGATTATTTAGGGTCAAGAGGCAATTATTCCTCTTCTTTCAAGGAATCTTATCTGATTTTCAGGAAAGCTGGAACTGGTCCAGACTGGAGTGCAGAGTCTAGGAGGGCTATGAAAGATGTCAAAGTCCTTGGAGGTAATGTGGAGGAAGACTAGTCCTTTCTCAATGAGGATTCAAAGGAATCTGTTGAGGGCTCAGCCTGGGGACACCCAGGAGAAGTCAGATAAGCTGTGACTAAAGCATTCTCAGAAATGAACAACTGAAGGGGGAGCCTACCAAGACAAGCTTAGGGCAAATCCCCTCAGCCTGATCTTCCTTGGGCTATCACCTGGTGGTAGTCATTTCAGGGACACAAGGGAAGTTATAAAGCAAGAAATGGCTTGGTTTCCCTTCGAAGGAGCATAGGCCCTCCTGAGTGTATAGCCCGGGGCTGTCACTTCAAGGCCAAGATTGACTGCCTTGGATTCAGAACACGTCCTGTGATCAGGAGCAGCTTGTTCTTGGACATGTCTGTCCACCTCACCTGGACAAGGGGACAGGTGAGGTAGTGGGAGGGGAGCTGGAAGAGTGTCAAGGGGCTTGTGTGAGTACCATACAAATCCTTCAGTGAACCGCTTGTTGAGAAAACAGCTCTGCAATTGCCGAAGGTAGCCAATGACTCTCCAGAGTAGGGTAACATTGTGTCTTTTTTTCCCAGTCGTAAGTGTCCTTGATCTAGGGAGGTATTCCTGTGGCCAGAAGGCCCATTTCTAGGCTATTTCACAGGGCTACACCACCACATTCCTGAGTCAGAGCTCCTCACTTCAAGACCAGACACCCTGGTCCCAGCTCCCGCCTCCCCATTGCTCACTTCCACTCCAGGCCGAGACACAGAGACCACTTCCCATTTCCACAGTGCAGGGGGAAATAGAACTTTTAGCCAAATAATTGTCATCTTAAGAGAAAAGTCATTGAGTTCATTTTGATTTAGCTCAGAACCTCAGCTTGTGAAAGCAGAGTGAGCTCTTATAGTCCAATCCTTTCTTTATTCTTTTCTACTACCCTCATTTTAGAGATGAAGAAACAGCGTCCTGAGAAATGACATAACTTTCCCATGATCACACAGCTAGTGACAGAAGAGGAGCAAGATCTGACATCT
>NW_007228323.1:0-794 GCF_000164805.1 Carlito syrichta | reverse complement strand
ATGGGATCTGGCTTTCCATGACTAATAACTCTTGTTAACAAATATCCAACCTTCCAGCAATAGAGACCAATATTGAGTGAGATTTTGATATAGCACCAGTCTTTGGAAAGATGAATCAGTTACTTGGCAGCAAGTTAAATGCATTAGATCTATTGTCTCTGAAAAAGGCAGTGATACATTTTGACTAGAATGGATACATATCATGGGTATGCATTTGCCTTTCCTGTCCACGGGGACTCAGCCCATACCACTATCCATCCAAGGGCTTATAGAATTCCACATAACATCCCTCAGACCAAGGGACCAAGAGACCCACTTTAAAGTAAAGGAAATGCGACAATCTGTAAATGGTCACACGATCCACCGGTCCTATCACATACAGCACCATCCCAAAGCAGCTGGTCGGAGAGAGTGATCACATGATCTCTTAAAGGCACGACGGCCATGTCGGCTTGATGATAACCCTGTGAGGACGAGGTACTGTCCTCTAGGATGCCAGGTAGTCACTAAACACTTGACTCTTACATGGCATTATGACCCCAATAGGTAGAACATATGGGTCTGATAACCAAGATGTAGAAATAGGAATGGTCCCACTTACCACCATTCCCAGTGGCCCAATGAGGACTTCTGTGCTTCATCTATTCCCCCAACTCTAAGCTCTGATTGTGTAGAGGTCCTGTTCCCAGGGGGATACTTCCATCAGAGAACACAGTGAGAGTGACTTCAACCTAAAGTTGTAGGATCGTACAATCAGCAAACTTGACAGTTCTCAAGAAAAACAGCTGTTTTCA
>NW_007228322.1:0-912 GCF_000164805.1 Carlito syrichta | reverse complement strand
ATACCACTATCCATCCAAGGGCTTATAGAATTCCACATAACATCCCTCAGACCAAGGGACCAAGAGACCCACTTTAAAGTAAAGGAAATGCGACAATCTGTAAATGGTCACACGATCCACCGGTCCTATCACATACAGCACCATCCCAAAGCAGCTGGTCGGAGAGAGTGATCACATGATCTCTTAAAGGCACGACGGCCATGTCGGCTTGATGATAACCCTGTGAGGACGAGGTACTGTCCTCTAGGATGCCAGGTAGTCACTAAACACTTGACTCTTACATGGCATTATGACCCCAATAGGTAGAACATATGGGTCTGATAACCAAGATGTAGAAATAGGAATGGTCCCACTTACCACCATTCCCAGTGGCCCAATGAGGACTTCTGTGCTTCATCTATTCCCCCAACTCTAAGCTCTGATTGTGTAGAGGTCCTGTTCCCAGGGGGATACTTCCATCAGAGAACACAGTGAGAGTGACTTCAACCTAAAGTTGTAGGATCGTACAATCAGCAAACTTGACAGTTCTCAAGAAAAACAGCTGTTTTCAGCTCACTGCACAGAGAGAACCATAATCAGATCGAAATTTCAGAACATTTATGAAAGGGAAATGACATTGTAGAATGTAACAATGCTGTGAGTTCTAACTGGATGATGGAGGGAAGCGGTGACACATATAACTCAGATCATTGCATTTTTAGCAAATCGTAGACATGGAGTGCTTAAATAATCTTCTAGTTGGATCTGTTCATTTTAGATGGGTGGCAACTGAAGTGAGAGATGTGAGCTGTCAGGGGAGCGGGCAGGGCATGGAGGCTCACCTGTAATCCCAGCAATTTGGGAGGCTGAGGTGGCAGGACTGATTGAGGCTAGGAGTTCGACACCAGCCTGGGCAACAAAGCGAGACCCCCC
>NW_007228321.1:0-2047 GCF_000164805.1 Carlito syrichta | reverse complement strand
CTCCAGCCTGGGCAATGGAGTGAGACTCCAACTCAAAAAATAATATGATATGATATGATGATATGATAGAATATAATATAATGTAGTGTAATGTAATAAAATAAAATAAAAAGATGGCAGATAAAAAGGGAACAACCACCAAATTCTAGTAGGTAAATTTATAGGTTTGAATTACATTCTAGGATATAAAATTAGATAAGTTGCCATTATTCATTTAACTTAACATAGTAAGTTTATCTGCAAAAAGTACAGGAAGTCCTCACTTAACATCGTTGGTGGGTTCTTGGAAATTGTGACTTTAAACGAAACTACATGACATACTGTGTAACAAAAAACAATTTCATCTTAGGTTGATATAAACAAGAGGAAAGTTTCTACAGCATACAGTACATAAATAATATGTCACTTCGCTGGAAGTCACAGTTTCCAAGAACATGTCAATGATGCTAAGTAAGGACTAACCAAATAGGAAAGTCTGAGGGATTATGGTTTTATAATTCATATCTCAAACACTATACAGTTGAAATCTGATGTGTACATCACCAAAGTCACAAACATTCAACAATGTATTTCTGAGCTTCTGACAACCCTATTAGCAACTGTAGGTGACTCTAATGACTGCACCCTCTCCGAATTCGATGAGCCTAAGTGAGCAGGGGAGACCACTTGTAATGGCACTACCTAGGAAGGAGACAAAACAGACATGGTCGCCTAGCATATGCTCACATAAATAAAAAGAGATGGTTGCTTTACAAGAGTCACATAAAGTGAGTCATTAATGCTAAGTCACTAATAATTATCTTTAACTCAGATAGGGCATGAATACATGGTTATATAACTTTTCAAACTTGACTACAAGCACATGCTGAATACATTAAGCACAGAAACAGTCATATCTGAGCACTTGCATAAGTCAAATGATTAAGGCAGCACCGTGATTAAACCATCCGCCATACTAATCAATCAAAGTACAGCATGCTTGAATGGATAAAATCTCCATCACACACCACAAACATCTTGCAACATAGCTGAGAGGCAGAGAGAACATCACTGCCTGTCCATTGAGGGTGATTTTGTACCAAGACACACAAAAATGCACAGGTCTTTGTCCTTGTTAGCCAAGCTCTGTATCTGACTAGGTGGGTACAGTCACACGCTTAGTTAGGTTTGGACTGGGGAGCTCTGTGCCCTTTGCATCTCAGAGAAAAGCATCTGTAAAACCAGAATGTAGCCTGATCTTCCTGCATCATTGAGAACATTATTATCTAAATTCTAGGCCCTGCTCAAAGGTCATCTTCTCCCCAAAATCTCTGGTAAGCCGCATTCTTAGTTCCTTGAACCCAAAGCTTTCTTTCTGTACTTAATTGACATGCAAATAGAGGAAGGAGATGAACACAGCTCACATTCACTGCTAGACTGCAGATCCCAGGAGACAGAACCTGGGATTTCTCTTGCCCCCCAGTGAAAAGCATACATAGCACCTGGCACTGGTAGAGATGCAATGAATATATGCTGAACGTACATGTTTTCAAATCTAAACTAAAAAACAAAAGTCAAGAAATACTGTTCCTGGATTCACGAGTCAGAACAGTAACTGAATTTCCAGGTACTAAGTGGTATCATAAGGACTAGAAAGAATATAGTTAAGTATATAGGACATAAAGTATTTTAATATGTCATCATTTATATACATGGCACTTCTACAATTTTCAAAGAGCGTTGTGAACTGCACACGCGAAGGATCTAGGTTGTGAGCTCCTTATGAGAATCTAATGCCTGATGATTCCCCCAAACCCTACCCCCTATCTGTGGAAAACCTGCCTTCCACAAAACCAGTCCCTGATGCCAAAAAGATTGAGGACCGCTGCATTAGCATATTTACCAAATGTGAAGCTATTTATTACAGGTTAAGAATTCCCCTGCTATATGCTTTCACTCCAGCAAATACAGCTAATACTATTTTATTGCAAATTTCTAACAACAGAACACATAATGTGAGAATGGCAAACTAGTCTCCAAGGCTAGATACAAACTTTATAATGGTATT
>NW_007228320.1:0-684 GCF_000164805.1 Carlito syrichta | reverse complement strand
ACCCTACCCCCTATCTGTGGAAAACCTGCCTTCCACAAAACCAGTCCCTGATGCCAAAAAGATTGAGGACCGCTGCATTAGCATATTTACCAAATGTGAAGCTATTTATTACAGGTTAAGAATTCCCCTGCTATATGCTTTCACTCCAGCAAATACAGCTAATACTATTTTATTGCAAATTTCTAACAACAGAACACATAATGTGAGAATGGCAAACTAGTCTCCAAGGCTAGATACAAACTTTATAATGGTATTTAATTTCAAATTCAATTTATCTAACTGAATATATTTCTAATTTCAGAAATGCTAAAAAGTAATATTTGTTAAATACTACACAATATTTTTAGAGATTTATATTCTAGCTGTGAGTGATATAATCTTTCATTCAGTTTTTTTCCTTTTTAATTCAGTTGTGAAATTGGCAGATTACTAGATCTGACATCTGCAATTTAGTTGTATTCTATGGTCAGCAATATAATCAAAATCTGGAAACAGTTCTTTCAATAGTATTCTTAAGGCATGCAGGATGGGGACAAAGGGTTCTTTGCTCACTGTGATAGAAGCAGAGTGAAGATAAGGAAACTAAGCAATAGACAGAGATAAGTTAAACGTCATCCTTCCTAGAAATGAAAAAGTAAAAATAACCAAAAAAATCCCTCAAGGTTTCGTTTCATGATTCTCTTA
>NW_007228319.1:0-1313 GCF_000164805.1 Carlito syrichta | reverse complement strand
AAAAAAAAAAACCCACAGGAAATAGTTTAAACAGTGAAACAGCCAGACCACTATCTGTGAATTATAATCTTCTCTTTTGTGGTAGGCAGAATTCTAAAAATCATATATCCAGTGTGCACACCCTGTGTAATCCCCTTGTCCCTGGAGTGGAGATGGGCATGGTCTACTCAGGGGATCCATTATTCAGGGATGGAAAGTCAGAAAGACTTGAAGCTACAGCAGATGCTCTTCTGCTGGTTTTGAAGAAGCAAACTCCATACTGTGGAGAGGCTTACATGGCAGGGACCAGTGAGGGCCTCTAGGACCCGGGGCCCTCAGTACAACTTTAAGAAACTGATTTCTTGCCAACAACCTGAATGACCTCAGAAGAAGACCCTGAGCTTAGAGGAGCCTGTGTTTCAGAGGAGATTATATTTCCCAGCCTGTGAGGTCCTGAGTAGAAGTCCAGATCAGAAAAAGAGTTATGTTCTAAGCAACTATGTCTGTAGTAAGTTATACATACCAATAAAAAATTCCACCTTTTAAAAGAGTATCCACTTCAAAATTACAGATATATGTGTGTGCGTGTGAATGTGTGCCTATGTGCATATAACCATTTATTCATAAAACAAATCCTTGCATAAAACCATTTTTTTAATCTAAAAGGTTCCAATTCAAAAGAAGCTTCTTAGTAAATTAAACTCAGGATAGAAAACAGAATCTCAAAATACTCCTGGCTTCACAACTGAAACTTTCATACATTGATGGTGGGGTATAAAATGGTACAACCACTTTGGAAAACTGGCTATTTCTACTAAACCTAAATGTATACCAACACTATTACTTAGAAATTCTACCTTTTGCGCATACAGATCCACACAAAGATATGCACACAAATGTTCACAGCAGCATTAGTCATAATAGCAAAAACTGGAAGCCATCCAAATAATAATCAACAGGAGAATGAAAAAATTGTGCTATCTTTCTTCAAAAGAAAACTAAAATCCATTTTTTAAAAAAAACAAATAATATATACAAAAGAGATGAATCTCACAGATATTGAATGGGAGAAGCCAGACGCTGAGAATGTGTAGTTGATGATCCTATGTCCACGAAATGGTGACAAAAGTCAGAATATAATTTACCTCTCAGCAGGGGTGTGCTATGATCTGAATGTTGCACCCCTACAAAATTCATGTTGAAACCTCATCACCATTGTGGTGGTATTAAGAGATGCAGCCAGCCGGGCTCGGTGGCCCAGCCTGTAATCCCGTGTTTTGGGAGACTGAGGTGAGTGGATTGCCTGAGCCCGTGGGTTCGAGACCCGCCTGGGC
>NW_007228318.1:0-717 GCF_000164805.1 Carlito syrichta | reverse complement strand
CCTTCTTAGTAAATTAAACTCAGGATAGAAAACAGAATCTCAAAATACTCCTGGCTTCACAACTGAAACTTTCATACATTGATGGTGGGGTATAAAATGGTACAACCACTTTGGAAAACTGGCTATTTCTACTAAACCTAAATGTATACCAACACTATTACTTAGAAATTCTACCTTTTGCGCATACAGATCCACACAAAGATATGCACACAAATGTTCACAGCAGCATTAGTCATAATAGCAAAAACTGGAAGCCATCCAAATAATAATCAACAGGAGAATGAAAAAATTGTGCTATCTTTCTTCAAAAGAAAACTAAAATCCATTTTTTAAAAAAAACAAATAATATATACAAAAGAGATGAATCTCACAGATATTGAATGGGAGAAGCCAGACGCTGAGAATGTGTAGTTGATGATCCTATGTCCACGAAATGGTGACAAAAGTCAGAATATAATTTACCTCTCAGCAGGGGTGTGCTATGATCTGAATGTTGCACCCCTACAAAATTCATGTTGAAACCTCATCACCATTGTGGTGGTATTAAGAGATGCAGCCAGCCGGGCTCGGTGGCCCAGCCTGTAATCCCGTGTTTTGGGAGACTGAGGTGAGTGGATTGCCTGAGCCCGTGGGTTCGAGACCCGCCTGGGCAACTTGGCAAGATCTCATCTCTACAATAAAATCAAAAAATCAGCTGGGCGTGGTAGCACATGCCTG
>NW_007228317.1:0-681 GCF_000164805.1 Carlito syrichta | reverse complement strand
GATGCAGCCAGCCGGGCTCGGTGGCCCAGCCTGTAATTCCCGTGTTTTGGGAGACTGAGGTGAGTGGATTGCCTGAGCCCGTGGGTTCGAGACCCGCCTGGGCAACTTGGCAAGATCTCATCTCTACAATAAATCAAAAAATCAGCTGGGCGTGGTAGCACATGCCTGTAATTCCAGCTACTTGGAAGGCTGAGGCGGAAGGATCACCGGAGCCCAGCAGGTCGAGGCTGCAGCGGCCGGGAGCAGGCCCTGCACTCCAGTCTGGATGACAGAGTGAGACTCCAACTCAAAAAAAAAAAAGAGAGAGATGCAGCCTTGGCCAGGCACAGTGGCTCACCCTGTAATCCCAGCACTTCGGGAGGCCAAGGTGAGAGGACTGCCTGAGACCGGGGGTTCGAGACGAGCCTGGGCAACTTGGTGAGATCGCGTCTCTACAATAAATCACAAAAACTAACCAGGCATGGCGGCATGTGTCTGTAGTTCTGGCTACTGAGAAGGCTGAGGCGGAAGGATCGCCTAAGCCCAGCAGGTCGAGGCTGCAGTGGCCGTGAGCATGCCGCTGTACTCCAGCCTGGGCAACAGAGTGAGACTCCAATTAAAAAAAAAAAAAAGATGTGGCCTTTAGAAGGTGAACAGTTCATGAGGGCTCTATCATGTCCTTAAGAAAGGGACTTGAGGGGG
>NW_007228316.1:0-779 GCF_000164805.1 Carlito syrichta | reverse complement strand
ATCATTAGATGGCAAAGGAGACTATGACAGGAACACAAAAGACTAAGAACCAGATGTGAAGGATGTTCTCAAACATTAGTGTTCTTTGAACTAGGAACTTGAACTAGGAATACAGAACACAATGAGTTCCATAAGCACCAGAAATCTAGGTAGTCTTGGGTCATGCCAAGTTCTCAGAGGGTATTGGCTTAATTTCACACTCAAGGAAAATGTATATGATGTATTAAATGTTTTGGACACACAGCAGAGTCTTATATCCCTGGAATGACCCAGGTCAACACAGGACACTACATCTAAAACTGAGAGAGACAGTCAAAGTTTCCTGCTTATACACAAAGTCCCATATTTTGTTTAACTGACAAACTTTGAATACATAACAACATTTTTAAAGATAGCAACAGGACAATGCATCTGAAGGAACATGGGGCAAAAAAATATCTATCGCAGGTAAGACAAGGTCGTGACAATGGAATATGATTGATGGATTTTCTTAGTAGTTTCACAACTTCATTAAGATTAAAAACCCTGCAGTACCCCTGTGAGAATAATGTCTATATATATGTCTGGGTAAATAGAAAGTATCTCTTACATTTGTGCATTGGGAGAACAAAGTAAGACATAAAATGATTTAAATAAAAGTTATACAAAAATTGTATAGCATACATATATTTAGAAACTGAGAAACATAATTATTACATATAATATTCCTAAAAGAAATCTGAAACATTAATACCATAAGCATCTCACTTTCTATCTTTATAAATGTCATTTATTCAAAA
>NW_007228315.1:0-2084 GCF_000164805.1 Carlito syrichta | reverse complement strand
AAAAAAAAAAGGAGATTTTTAACCTGAGGACTTCAGATGAGAATTTAGGTGTTCTGTGAACATAAAAGGCAAATTTACTTTCTTATCCACTTAGTCCTAACTACAATTTAGCATTTATTTTCATTATCAAAGTAAAAACATATCTCAACAATACTAGCAGTGAAAGAATTTTGGTGTCAGTAATGACTCCACACCCGGCCAGGACCAAGAGATGTATTAAAGGGGCTATTACAGAGAGGATCTGTAAAGGAGGAAAAAAGAGATAGAGAGTTACAGGGAGTGGGCTGTATTTATTAGCTTGACAGGGGCCAGAAGAGGCTGTGCTATGTTCCTATTGGATGAGCTGCATGGGAGTAGGGTGGGGCCAATGCTGTGTTACAGTACTATTGGACGCATAACAAAGCTGGCTAAGGATTGGAGGCTTGCAGGTTTGAACTTGGCACACGCGGAGAATTGTGCATACACAAGCCGGGGACCTAGGGCCTTTGTTGTCTGGTGTGTCCTCACCATGCTCTGTGCCATTTGTGGAGCTGCCCCTCTGGTCACTTCCTGCACCCTTCAAGCAGTCTTTGGGACTTGTTACCAGTAGAAATTACAGATGTGTCAAATTAGTCTTGATGATTATTACTACTTCAAAATCACCTCTATTAGATCCACCTCTATATTTATTCTATTAATGTGTTTATGGAAATGCTCAAATATCATATTAAAAAGTAGTTTATAATGCTTTGATAATGCATTTCCATATAATTGGTCTTCTTTTTTTGGGAAAAGATATTTATAATATTATTCTGATAAGAGATTCATATGTATCATTAGATGGCAAAGGAGACTATGACAGGAACACAAAAGACTAAGAACCAGATGTGAAGGATGTTCTCAAACATTAGTGTTCTTTGAACTAGGAACTTGAACTAGGAATACAGAACACAATGAGTTCCATAAGCACCAGAAATCTAGGTAGTCTTGGGTCATGCCAAGTTCTCAGAGGGTATTGGCTTAATTTCACACTCAAGGAAAATGTATATGATGTATTAAATGTTTTGGACACACAGCAGAGTCTTATATCCCTGGAATGACCCAGGTCAACACAGGACACTACATCTAAAACTGAGAGAGACAGTCAAAGTTTCCTGCTTATACACAAAGTCCCATATTTTGTTTAACTGACAAACTTTGAATACATAACAACATTTTTAAAGATAGCAACAGGACAATGCATCTGAAGGAACATGGGGCAAAAAAATATCTATCGCAGGTAAGACAAGGTCGTGACAATGGAATATGATTGATGGATTTTCTTAGTAGTTTCACAACTTCATTAAGATTAAAAACCCTGCAGTACCCCTGTGAGAATAATGTCTATATATATGTCTGGGTAAATAGAAAGTATCTCTTACATTTGTGCATTGGGAGAACAAAGTAAGACATAAAATGATTTAAATAAAAGTTATACAAAAATTGTATAGCATACATATATTTAGAAACTGAGAAACATAATTATTACATATAATATTCCTAAAAGAAAATCTGAAACATTAATACCATAAGCATCTCACTTTCTATCTTTATAAATGTCATTTATTCAAAATTTGTTAGTTCAACAAAATACAAGACTTTGGTATAAACAGGAAGATTTCAATCTTGCTCAGTTTGGGGTGTGTGGATGTGTGTATTTGTGCATATATGTGCTTTTATTAATGTGAACAATTTATTTTTAATTTTGGGAAATTTAAGTTGGCCAAAATTTATGTGAAGTTTCCTGTCTTATGGAAGATTAATAAATTATGTATCTCCAATTCTTTACCCTGCAGAAAATACCTGTTTCTCTTTTCCCACCTGTGGTCATTCTCTACTGTGCAACAAATTAAAATCAAGAGGCCCATTGTTTCGCCTTCCTCAGGTTCTCTGATTCATGTTTCTGAAGCTGTTATTACCTGAAGGACATGGATGTGAAGACATCTAATCAGAATTGTCTTTGAGCTCTTTCAGTGAACAGATACTGAGTTAGGCCTTACTTTTTCAACCATTTGTTTTCCTTCCACAGTAAAGCTATAGACATATATTCTGATTTTTAGCTCATT
>NW_007228314.1:0-484 GCF_000164805.1 Carlito syrichta | reverse complement strand
AGGGTGGGAAAGGTAATTGGATTCGTGAGTATTCTCAATTCCATAGTCCATCCTAGTTTATGGCTTAACTAGTCCTTCCTCTAGTCCTCAAAACTTGACCATGTAGTTAGCTTCTTTGAGTTAGCTTGGGAACCCAACAAACTCTTACAGTCTTTTTGTAATGGAAAAATACAATCTTCTTTCTAAACAGGAAACGTACAAACCATATTTGAAATGTGGCGGTCTGTGTATAAGTTAGAGGCATCTTGTATTTCATTGTTACCATAGCTCTAAATTCTTTGTGCATGCCGTGAAGATATATTCCTCCCAATTTGTAGTATAGGCCCTTAAGAAATTGGAAATACTATACAGGTTCACAATAAATGAATGAGTTAGCATCAAGCCACACAAGGAATGGAGGTAAGACATCAGATCATGGTCTAAAGAATATCCATTTCCTTTGAACAGTAACTTGGATAAAACCAACAGATTAACCTGATAGAAT
>NW_007228313.1:0-808 GCF_000164805.1 Carlito syrichta | reverse complement strand
AATTTTCTTAATGGCATCTAGTATGGTGAATACTTTCAGGAAGTTTCAATTTACTTGCCAAAATCATTTAAAAATCACCATTTATGATGGGTATGCTTACAAAATTTTGTAAATAAGATGTGAAAGTTGAAATTACTCCTGATTCATGGGCTGCAGAATGGATGCTGTGCTAGCAGGAATAATATAAGCATTAATCTTTTTGTACATCTCCATGAGAGTTATTGAGTGACTAGACGCATTTTCAACAAACAGTAATAGTTTGAAGGAAATCTTTTTTTCTGAAAATTTGATCTCAACAATGGGCTTCAAATATTTGGCAAATCGTGCTCTAAAGAGATGTGCTGTTATCCAGGCTTTGTTGTTCTGAAAAGAGAGCATGGGCAGAATATATTTAACATGATTCATAAAAACTCAATGAGTTTTCAAATAATTAAACATTGGCTTCAATTTAAAGTTATCAGCTCATTAGTTCCTAGCAAGAGAGTCACCCTGTCCTATGAAGATTTAAAACAAAGTATTTACATATTTTCTCTATTTATGAAAGTCTTAGATGACATCTTTCAATATATTTTTTTTTTTTTTGGTCTACAGTGAAACTCTGTTGTCTAGTGTAGCCACCTTTAATAGTAATTTTAGCTAGATATTTTGGATAACTTTATGCAGCTTCTACATCAGCACTTGCTCCATCTTGTACCCTTTTGTTGTGGAGATGACTTTTCCCCTTAAACCTCATGAATCAATCTTTGTTAGCTTCAAAACTTTCTTCTGCAGCTTTCTCACCTCTCTCAACCTTCGTAAAATAGAAGAG
>NW_007228312.1:0-820 GCF_000164805.1 Carlito syrichta | reverse complement strand
TAGTGTAGCCACCTTTAATAGTAATTTAGCTAGATATTTTGGATAACTTTATGCAGCTCTACATCAGCACTTGCTCCATCTTGTACCTTTTGTTGTGGAGATGACTTTTCCCCTTAAACATCATGAATCAATCTTTGTTAGCTTCAAAACTTCTTCTGCAGCTTTCTCACCTCTCTCAACCTTCGTAAAATAGAAGAGATTAAGGCTTTGTTCTGGATTAGGCTTTGGCTGACTAGAATGTTGTGGCTTGTTTTATTTTCTTCCAGACTACTTACACTTTATCCATATCAGCAATGCCACTGCTTTACTTTTTAAAAAAATTATTTTAGAGTTATAGGGTACAAGTGAGGACTTACTACATAAGTAGGTTGTGAGCAGGTGAAGTTTGGGCTTCTAGATGGTGCTTTCTCTTCCTGATAATGGATCAGGTGCCCATTATATTTACAATTGTCCCCTCCCTCCTTCCTTTCTGCCCTAGCAGTGCCCAGCATCTGCCAATCCCACCCTTTTGCTAGAGAGATTAGTGTTCAGGGTCTGCTTATGAGTGAACATGGTATTCACTTATCTGTTTCTGTTACATCTCACTTAATATGATGGTCTCCAGTAGCATCTAAATTGCTATCTAGACCATTATTTTGTTATTTCTTATGGCTGCATACAATTCCTTTATGTATATGTACCACGTTTTCCTTATCTAGTCCACTTTCAATGAGCATCTGGGTTGGTTCCATGTCTTTGTTATTGTGAATGGTGCTGGAATAAACATGCATGTGCAAGTGTGTTTATGGTAGAGAAATATATGTTCCTCTTGGTATATTCG
>NW_007228311.1:0-3732 GCF_000164805.1 Carlito syrichta | reverse complement strand
AAAATTCTCCATTATTTCTAGATGTTCTAATTTATTTGCATATCAATGTTCACAAATATTTGATAATTTTTTGAAATTCTTTGAGGTAGTTGTAACATTGCCTTTTTCATGTCTAATTGTGTTTATTCAGGCTTTATCTCTTTCATTTCTTTAAAGTCAATCTGGCCAAGGGTCTGTCAGTCTTATGTATTCTTTAAAAGAACCAGATTTTTGTCTTGTTTATCTTTTCTATGATATTTTTGGCCTTGTTAATCCTGTCTATGATATATTTGTCTTCTATATCCTGAAATCATGACTTTATCTTTGTAATCTGAATTTTTTCTATTGACATTAGGATTTAATTGCTGCTGCCTTTTTAGCTCCCTTACATGTAATATTAAGCTGTTTGCTTGTGATCTCTTTATTCTCTTAATATGAGTGTGTAATATTGCGAACTTGCTTATCAACACTGCTTTTATGGTTTTGATATGATGTATCTTTGTTTTCATTTGTCTTCAGGGAACTTTTTATTTCTGTCTTGGTTTCTGTGTTGGCCAAAAAGTCATTCGCCAGCATGTTGCTAAGTTTCTATGTCTGTGTGTGTTTTGGGGGGTTCTTGTTGGTGGTGATATTTATTCATATTCCACTGTGATCTGAGAAGATGTTTATTCTTTCACCCCTTTGAAATTTGTTCACAATTGAATTATGCCCAAGAATGTGATCAAACTTAGAGTATGTTTCATTTGTTAATGAATAGAATGTATACCCTGTGGTTCTTGACTGACATGTTCTCTAGATGTCTATTAGGTTCAATTGGTTTAGTGTTGAGTTATGGTTCTGGACTTCCCTGTTTTGTTTTTTTTGTTGTTGTTGTTGTTTTATTTTGCCTTGATGAACTGTTCAGGACTGTTAGTAGGGTATCAAAGTCTCTGACTATGATTGTGTGAGGGTCTATGTCCTCTCTTAGTTTACGTAGCAATTGTTTTATAAACCAGTTGCTCCTAAGTTGGATAATACATATTTAAGATGGGTGTTTCTTACTGATGGATTGGACTTTTTATCATTATATAGTGTCCTTCTATGTGCTCTTTAACTTTTATTGGTTTGAAGTCTGTTTTGTCTGATACTTGAATATCTACCCATGTTCTTCTTTGTTTCCCATTTGCCTGGAAAGTCATTTGCCAGCCCTTTTACCTTGAAGCTGTTGAGTGTCCTTTGCAGTGAGATTGGTTTCCTGGAGACATCAGAATGTTAGATTGTTTTTCTTTATCCACTTTGCTACTCTATGCATTTGTAGTGGTGCAATCAGTCCATTCATGTTCAAGATAATTACTGATATGTGAGGGTTTATCTTTGTCATAAGGCTTTTAAAAAGTTGGTTTGAGATATATATATTCCACACTCAGCACCCACCACCAACGTCTGGCAGCCATCTTACCTTTCTAGACCAGGAAGGTTTTTCTGCCAGACTCAAATGCCCAAAGGGCATGTTCCTCATTGACAGAGAATCTGGTGCTTTTTAAAGTGCTAAGTACAGCCTTTGATGGGGGAGGGAGAAATGAGAACGATACCTGTAGGCTTTGTTTCCTAGCAGAAACATTTCTGAGCAGAGAATAGTGAATGTTGAAACACCTGCAGTGCTCCCCAGCTGCCAAGGTACCAATTTCCCCACTTGATCCCTGATTGAACTCACAATGAGAGTAGGAAAGCAGTCTAGCATGTCTGTTTATGGAAAAGTTTCTGCAATAGAAAGTCGCTTTGAGTTTGGAGCACTGCCTAACAAGAATGGCAGAGCAGAAGTAAATGACCCTCCTCTCCTTGTATGAACTATTTTGAATGACACAAAAGCACTAAGACATGTGAACTTTCCTGACCTGGGAGCTGGCCTCTTGGCACTGTCAACAAAAAATACTCTGTCGGGGTAGACTAGCAGTAGGTGCTCAGTGTGCAGGTGGGTTCCTAGCTCCATGTCGGCTCCAGCAATGCACCCCTATGCCCTAACCAAGCATGGGGTCAGTGACTCTCATGTGGCTGGGAAAATGGGAACCAACCCATACGGTGTCAGGAGCACTCACCCTCTTTCACACACAAGTCAAGGATGCAAATCCTATGCAAGTCTGGTGCCTGGTGGGGACAAGGCCCCCTGGTTCCAATGTCCGTGGTCTCCATACATTCCAAGAGTCTTCTGAGGATGCAAGGTGCTTTCCCCATTCAAAACTGCTCAAGTAACCTAAGATTACTGGCAACTGGTTCTGTTCTTTCTGTTCTGCTTAGTGTGAGAGACACAGGTTAGCTACTCCCCGGTGGCCATCTTGGATTTCTCTGTTTTACTTTCTTATCATTTGTGTGTTCAGTGGAATAGCACTTTTAATTTTATTCAAGAACTTTTTCTTTTTCTTTACATCTTGATTTTGTGGTGGTGCAAGAGGCCAGATTTCAACTTGTCTTACCTTTCAACATGTCTTCCTCAGTAGACTTAATCATTTCTAACTTTTGATTTAAAGGGAGAGACACACAAGTTTTTCTTCACTTGAACACTTAGAGGCCGTTAAGGGATTACTAATTGGCATAAGAGAATAATTAAGTGGATCATCAGAACACATTCATTGATTAAGTTTGTTGTCTTATACGGGCATGGTTCATGGAGCTCTAAAACAATTACATGACATTAGAGACCACTGATCATGTATCACCATAAAAGATAAAATAATAATGAAAATGTTGAAATATTTTGAGAATTACCATAATAAGACACAAGGTAAATACATATTCTTGAAAATAAGATGCAAATAGACTTGACCAAAACAGATTTGCCTCAAACCTTTATGTGTGTATATATTTGTGAAGTGCAATAAAGCAAAGTATGCCTGCAGTAAGTTTGTCAGAAAGGAAATTTGAACACAAGGAGTTTAAATTCAGTTTCTGATTTTAACCATCATATTATATTTTTTATCCAGCTATTGTTAAATTTTATTTACATATTCTAAGCACTCAGATCTTCTCTAATGCTAAATCAAATACCTTCTCAATTCAGGGTCTTTGAACATAATATTTGCTATTCCTGGAATGTGTTCCTTCTGTCTTTCTCACTATATTTATTTTTCTGGTTTTAACATAAATGTCCCTTTTATAGAGAGACCTTCCTTAATCTCTTAATTTTGATTAGGTGCCCCTTTTATAGACAGTCAAAAATCTCTGCACTAGATTTTATCCTAACATGTCACACAGTTGCAATACAATTATATTACTTACAAATAATATATGTAATAAACATTCCTTCTATCTAAAAATGCAAGCTCCTGAAGCCCAGGAACTTTGATTTGTTCACAGCTGCATCCATAGTGCATAGAATATTGCCAGTCACATAATAGTTACTGACAATATTTGTGAAGAAAATAAATGAACATATAAACATGTTATTGTAGGTACTGTGTGTGTGTGTGTCTGTGTGTGTGTATGTGTGTGTGTGTGTGTGTGTTTAGAGAAAAAATATTGATTCATCTTTTTGTTAGAGGAAAGTATTTCTGGTGCTAATAATTGTCTGGGTACACAGGCAGACCTGGAATATGTAGGGAAAAAGAAAGTAAAGGTGAAGTGACACTGAAGAGACACCATTAATAAAAATATTTCCCACATATGCAATGAGTCCAGACATTTATCAAGGAAAAAATCATTCCATTTTGTCTTGAACGCTTTTTACTCTTCATAAATTCTCTGTTTACTTATGGAGGACAAGGTATTTTGAGGTATAAT
>NW_007228310.1:0-2047 GCF_000164805.1 Carlito syrichta | reverse complement strand
ATCTCTTTCATTTCTTTAAAGTCAATCTGGCCAAGGGTCTGTCAGTCTTATGTATTCTTTAAAAGAACCAGATTTTTGTCTTGTTTATCTTTTCTATGATATTTTTGGCCTTGTTAATCCTGTCTATGATATATTTGTCTTCTATATCCTGAAATCATGACTTTATCTTTGTAATCTGAATTTTTTCTATTGACATTAGGATTTAATTGCTGCTGCCTTTTTAGCTCCCTTACATGTAATATTAAGCTGTTTGCTTGTGATCTCTTTATTCTCTTAATATGAGTGTGTAATATTGCGAACTTGCTTATCAACACTGCTTTTATGGTTTTGATATGATGTATCTTTGTTTTCATTTGTCTTCAGGGAACTTTTTATTTCTGTCTTGGTTTCTGTGTTGGCCAAAAAGTCATTCGCCAGCATGTTGCTAAGTTTCTATGTCTGTGTGTGTTTTGGGGGGTTCTTGTTGGTGGTGATATTTATTCATATTCCACTGTGATCTGAGAAGATGTTTATTCTTTCACCCCTTTGAAATTTGTTCACAATTGAATTATGCCCAAGAATGTGATCAAACTTAGAGTATGTTTCATTTGTTAATGAATAGAATGTATACCCTGTGGTTCTTGACTGACATGTTCTCTAGATGTCTATTAGGTTCAATTGGTTTAGTGTTGAGTTATGGTTCTGGACTTCCCTGTTTTGTTTTTTTTGTTGTTGTTGTTGTTTTATTTTGCCTTGATGAACTGTTCAGGACTGTTAGTAGGGTATCAAAGTCTCTGACTATGATTGTGTGAGGGTCTATGTCCTCTCTTAGTTTACGTAGCAATTGTTTTATAAACCAGTTGCTCCTAAGTTGGATAATACATATTTAAGATGGGTGTTTCTTACTGATGGATTGGACTTTTTATCATTATATAGTGTCCTTCTATGTGCTCTTTAACTTTTATTGGTTTGAAGTCTGTTTTGTCTGATACTTGAATATCTACCCATGTTCTTCTTTGTTTCCCATTTGCCTGGAAAGTCATTTGCCAGCCCTTTTACCTTGAAGCTGTTGAGTGTCCTTTGCAGTGAGATTGGTTTCCTGGAGACATCAGAATGTTAGATTGTTTTTCTTTATCCACTTTGCTACTCTATGCATTTGTAGTGGTGCAATCAGTCCATTCATGTTCAAGATAATTACTGATATGTGAGGGTTTATCTTTGTCATAAGGCTTTTAAAAAGTTGGTTTGAGATATATATATTCCACACTCAGCACCCACCACCAACGTCTGGCAGCCATCTTACCTTTCTAGACCAGGAAGGTTTTTCTGCCAGACTCAAATGCCCAAAGGGCATGTTCCTCATTGACAGAGAATCTGGTGCTTTTTAAAGTGCTAAGTACAGCCTTTGATGGGGGAGGGAGAAATGAGAACGATACCTGTAGGCTTTGTTTCCTAGCAGAAACATTTCTGAGCAGAGAATAGTGAATGTTGAAACACCTGCAGTGCTCCCCAGCTGCCAAGGTACCAATTTCCCCACTTGATCCCTGATTGAACTCACAATGAGAGTAGGAAAGCAGTCTAGCATGTCTGTTTATGGAAAAGTTTCTGCAATAGAAAGTCGCTTTGAGTTTGGAGCACTGCCTAACAAGAATGGCAGAGCAGAAGTAAATGACCCTCCTCTCCTTGTATGAACTATTTTGAATGACACAAAAGCACTAAGACATGTGAACTTTCCTGACCTGGGAGCTGGCCTCTTGGCACTGTCAACAAAAAATACTCTGTCGGGGTAGACTAGCAGTAGGTGCTCAGTGTGCAGGTGGGTTCCTAGCTCCATGTCGGCTCCAGCAATGCACCCCTATGCCCTAACCAAGCATGGGGTCAGTGACTCTCATGTGGCTGGGAAAATGGGAACCAACCCATACGGTGTCAGGAGCACTCACCCTCTTTCACACACAAGTCAAGGATGCAAATCCTATGCAAGTCTGGTGCCTGGTGGGGACAAGGCCCCCTGGTTCCAATGTCCGTGGTCTCCATACATTCCAAGAGTCTTCTGAGGATGCAAGGTGCT
>NW_007228309.1:0-821 GCF_000164805.1 Carlito syrichta | reverse complement strand
TTCCCCACTTGATCCCTGATTGAACTCACAATGAGAGTAGGAAAGCAGTCTAGCATGTCTGTTTATGGAAAAGTTTCTGCAATAGAAAGTCGCTTTGAGTTTGGAGCACTGCCTAACAAGAATGGCAGAGCAGAAGTAAATGACCCTCCTCTCCTTGTATGAACTATTTTGAATGACACAAAAGCACTAAGACATGTGAACTTTCCTGACCTGGGAGCTGGCCTCTTGGCACTGTCAACAAAAAATACTCTGTCGGGGTAGACTAGCAGTAGGTGCTCAGTGTGCAGGTGGGTTCCTAGCTCCATGTCGGCTCCAGCAATGCACCCCTATGCCCTAACCAAGCATGGGGTCAGTGACTCTCATGTGGCTGGGAAAATGGGAACCAACCCATACGGTGTCAGGAGCACTCACCCTCTTTCACACACAAGTCAAGGATGCAAATCCTATGCAAGTCTGGTGCCTGGTGGGGACAAGGCCCCCTGGTTCCAATGTCCGTGGTCTCCATACATTCCAAGAGTCTTCTGAGGATGCAAGGTGCTTTCCCCATTCAAAACTGCTCAAGTAACCTAAGATTACTGGCAACTGGTTCTGTTCTTTCTGTTCTGCTTAGTGTGAGAGACACAGGTTAGCTACTCCCCGGTGGCCATCTTGGATTTCTCTGTTTTACTTTCTTATCATTTGTGTGTTCAGTGGAATAGCACTTTTAATTTTATTCAAGAACTTTTTCTTTTTCTTTACATCTTGATTTTGTGGTGGTGCAAGAGGCCAGATTTCAACTTGTCTTACCTTTCAACATGTCTTCCTCAGTAGACTTAATCATT
>NW_007228308.1:0-771 GCF_000164805.1 Carlito syrichta | reverse complement strand
TAAGCCATCTGTGGCAAGCCACTATTTTTTTGCCTTGCTTCTGAGAAAGTTTTGCTGACTAAAGAAGTAGTTTCAAAGTCATAATACTATTAACTTGGACTTTATTATAAAATTAATCGGCAGTGAAAGTTTATTATAATTTAAAACATATTAAAGTTGAACATCTTATTCTTTATTTTCATATTAATAATGATTTATAAGTTCAATGAAAATCTCGATATATTTTCAGAAAATTTAATTTTTTTAAATGCCAGAATGTGTTTATAAATGGAAGAGCACTAGAGGTATTTTCTAGAAAAATTGTTCTAAGGGTAAGTTACTGAAAACAATTACTAAAATAGATAACTAAATTTCTAAAAGTAGTCAAATATTTAATAATGTTTGAGACAGCAGACAATGAATTCTGGCACATTTTTGTGAAGAATTTAAGACAGAGCTTTCTATAATAATCTTTTTTTAATTTTTACCTGAAACCTGATACCAGGTGTCAAACATTGTAGTTAAATAACAAAAACACTCTTATAGAGAATGTTTTGCAACTCACAAAGTGTTTTCATGTATATTGACTAATTTAATTTAAATTAGCATGCCATAAATGTACTGCTTATATTTTCACTTACTGATCTTCTTAATGCCAACCATTTAGGGAAGGCTGGGAAGGTGGGAAATATGGCAGCCAAGCCAGTCGTACTATGTGAGTCCTCGTGTGAGTGAGTTTATGGAAAATTTTGTGTATGTGCTGGTGAGTGAGTGGGCATGTGAATGGCTGAC
>NW_007228307.1:0-1680 GCF_000164805.1 Carlito syrichta | reverse complement strand
TCCCTTTTATAGAGAGACCTTCCTTAATCTCTTAATTTTGATTAGGTGCCCCTTTTATAGACAGTCAAAAATCTCTGCACTAGATTTTATCCTAACATGTCACACAGTTGCAATACAATTATATTACTTACAAATAATATATGTAATAAACATTCCTTCTATCTAAAAATGCAAGCTCCTGAAGCCCAGGAACTTTGATTTGTTCACAGCTGCATCCATAGTGCATAGAATATTGCCAGTCACATAATAGTTACTGACAATATTTGTGAAGAAAATAAATGAACATATAAACATGTTATTGTAGGTACTGTGTGTGTGTGTGTCTGTGTGTGTGTATGTGTGTGTGTGTGTGTGTGTTTAGAGAAAAAATATTGATTCATCTTTTTGTTAGAGGAAAGTATTTCTGGTGCTAATAATTGTCTGGGTACACAGGCAGACCTGGAATATGTAGGGAAAAAGAAAGTAAAGGTGAAGTGACACTGAAGAGACACCATTAATAAAAATATTTCCCACATATGCAATGAGTCCAGACATTTATCAAGGAAAAAATCATTCCATTTTGTCTTGAACGCTTTTTACTCTTCATAAATTCTCTGTTTACTTATGGAGGACAAGGTATTTTGAGGTATAATGTAACAGATGGATGTATGCAAATGAGGAGAATACAAAAAGAGATGAAATAGCACCAAAAATAAGAATAGCCATCCCAAAGACAAATAAGCCATCTGTGGCAAGCCACTATTTTTTTGCCTTGCTTCTGAGAAAGTTTTGCTGACTAAAGAAGTAGTTTCAAAGTCATAATACTATTAACTTGGACTTTATTATAAAATTAATCGGCAGTGAAAGTTTATTATAATTTAAAACATATTAAAGTTGAACATCTTATTCTTTATTTTCATATTAATAATGATTTATAAGTTCAATGAAAATCTCGATATATTTTCAGAAAATTTAATTTTTTTAAATGCCAGAATGTGTTTATAAATGGAAGAGCACTAGAGGTATTTTCTAGAAAAATTGTTCTAAGGGTAAGTTACTGAAAACAATTACTAAAATAGATAACTAAATTTCTAAAAGTAGTCAAATATTTAATAATGTTTGAGACAGCAGACAATGAATTCTGGCACATTTTTGTGAAGAATTTAAGACAGAGCTTTCTATAATAATCTTTTTTTAATTTTTACCTGAAACCTGATACCAGGTGTCAAACATTGTAGTTAAATAACAAAAACACTCTTATAGAGAATGTTTTGCAACTCACAAAGTGTTTTCATGTATATTGACTAATTTAATTTAAATTAGCATGCCATAAATGTACTGCTTATATTTTCACTTACTGATCTTCTTAATGCCAACCATTTAGGGAAGGCTGGGAAGGTGGGAAATATGGCAGCCAAGCCAGTCGTACTATGTGAGTCCTCGTGTGAGTGAGTTTATGGAAAATTTTGTGTATGTGCTGGTGAGTGAGTGGGCATGTGAATGGCTGACTAAGTGAGGGCTAGGGAGTTAGCAGGCAGGGTTCTCCTGGTGCAGCGACTGGTGCCACAGCATCTGAGGTTGGACTCTAGCGATTCCCAGGACACAGAAGCCATGTGTCATTTTCTCTTTCTTTTCTTTTCTTTTTTTTTTTTAAATCAACAAACCCTCCCTGGCAAGAAAATGCTGGGAGAGACTGTCTAA
>NW_007228306.1:0-1256 GCF_000164805.1 Carlito syrichta | reverse complement strand
GTAACAGATGGATGTATGCAAATGAGGAGAATACAAAAAGAGATGAAATAGCACCAAAAATAAGAATAGCCATCCCAAAGACAAATAAGCCATCTGTGGCAAGCCACTATTTTTTTGCCTTGCTTCTGAGAAAGTTTTGCTGACTAAAGAAGTAGTTTCAAAGTCATAATACTATTAACTTGGACTTTATTATAAAATTAATCGGCAGTGAAAGTTTATTATAATTTAAAACATATTAAAGTTGAACATCTTATTCTTTATTTTCATATTAATAATGATTTATAAGTTCAATGAAAATCTCGATATATTTTCAGAAAATTTAATTTTTTTAAATGCCAGAATGTGTTTATAAATGGAAGAGCACTAGAGGTATTTTCTAGAAAAATTGTTCTAAGGGTAAGTTACTGAAAACAATTACTAAAATAGATAACTAAATTTCTAAAAGTAGTCAAATATTTAATAATGTTTGAGACAGCAGACAATGAATTCTGGCACATTTTTGTGAAGAATTTAAGACAGAGCTTCTATAATAATCTTTTTTTAATTTTTACCTGAAACCTGATACCAGGTGTCAAACATTGTAGTTAAATAACAAAAACACTCTTATAGAGAATGTTTTGCAACTCACAAAGTGTTTTCATGTATATTGACTAATTTAATTTAAATTAGCATGCCATAAATGTACTGCTTATATTTTCACTTACTGATCTTCTTAATGCCAACCATTTAGGGAAGGCTGGGAAGGTGGGAAATATGGCAGCCAAGCCAGTCGTACTATGTGAGTCCTCGTGTGAGTGAGTTTATGGAAAATTTTGTGTATGTGCTGGTGAGTGAGTGGGCATGTGAATGGCTGACTAAGTGAGGGCTAGGGAGTTAGCAGGCAGGGTTCTCCTGGTGCAGCGACTGGTGCCACAGCATCTGAGGTTGGACTCTAGCGATTCCCAGGACACAGAAGCCATGTGTCATTTTCTCTTTCTTTTCTTTTCTTTTTTTTTTTTAAATCAACAAACCCTCCCTGGCAAGAAAATGCTGGGAGAGACTGTCTAAGTGGGGCTCGTGAGTGGGTAGCCAGGCCCCTGGTGCAACAGCAGATGCTGCAGCTTCTCTACTTTGTCCCTGGCTCTTCCTGGTGGCAGAAGTGGAGCACCATTGTTTGTTGTTGTTGTTGTTGTTTTTAACCATATTTTTTATTTTAAAATTGTGGGGTACAGTTAAGGGTTAGGTATACAAATATGCATCGTTCAGGCACCCTTGTG
>NW_007228305.1:0-810 GCF_000164805.1 Carlito syrichta | reverse complement strand
GATGGTTTCTTTTGCTTTGCAGAAGCTTGTCAGTTTGATGAGGTCCCACTTGTCTATCTTATCTTTTATGGTATGGGCACTTGAGGTTTTGATCAAGAATTGGTTGCCAGTTTCAATTTCCGTAAGAGTCTCTCTTGCATTTTCTAAGATTTCTATAGTTTGAGGTTTTACACTTAGGTCTTTGATCCATTTAGAGTTAAATTTTGTGTATGGTGATAGGTAGGAGTCCTGTTTCAATCTTCTACATGTGATCAGCCAACTTTCCCAGCACCATTTACTAAATAGGTTCTCCTCTCCCCAGTGGTTGTTGTTGGAGACTTTGTCAAAGATGAGTTGGCTGACAAATTCAGGTTTTGCTTCCGGAATCTCTGTCCTGTTCCATTGATCTATATGCCTATTCTTGTACCAATACCAGGCTGTTTTGATTATTGTAGCCTTATAGTAAAGTTTGAATTCTGGAAGTGTGATACCTCCTGCTTTCTTTTTTTTGCTAAGGATTATTTTGGCTATTTATGGTCATTTATGTTTTTATATGAATTTCTGTATTGTCATTTCCAGGTCTGAGAAGAATGATGTTGATAATTTAATGGGTATGGCGTTGAATCTGTAGATTGCCTTTGGTAGGATGGACATCTTAACAATGTTGATTCTTCCTATCCATGAGCATGGAATATTTTTCCATTTGTTTGTGTCTTCTTGGATTTCTTTGAGCAGTGTTTTGTCATTCTCATTGTAAAGATCTTTCACTTCTCTGGTTAGGAAGATGCTAAGGTATTTCATTTTTTGTGTGTGACTATTGTGAATGGAATC
>NW_007228304.1:0-764 GCF_000164805.1 Carlito syrichta | reverse complement strand
CAGTGGTTGTTGTTGGAGACTTGTCAAAGATGAGTGGGCTGACAAATTCAGGTTTTGCTCCCGGAATCTCTGTCTGTTCCATTGATCTATATGCCTATTCTTGTACCAATCCCAGGCTGTTTTGATTATTGTAGCCTTATAGTAAAGTTTGAATTCTGGAAGTGTGATACCTCCTGCTTTCTTTCTTTTGCTAAGGATTATTTTGGCTATTTATGGTCATTTATGTTTTTATATGAATTTCTGTATTGTCATTTCCAGGTCTGAGAAGAATGATGTTGATAATTTAATGGGTATGGCGTTGAATCTGTAGATTGCCTTTGGTAGGATGGACATCTTAACAATGTTGATTCTTCCTATCCATGAGCATGGAATATTTTTCCATTTGTTTGTGTCTTCTTGGATTTCTTTGAGCAGTGTTTTGTCATTCTCATTGTAAAGATCTTTCACTTCTCTGGTTAGGAAGATGCTAAGGTATTTCATTTTTTGTGTGTGACTATTGTGAATGGGATTGTGCTTTTTATTTGGTTCTCTGCCTGCTTGTTGTTGGTTTATAAGAATGCTACTGACTTTTGCACATTTATTTTGTACCCCATGACTTTGCTCAAGTCCTTTATCAGTGCAAGCAGGTTTTTGACAGATTCTCTTGGATTTTCGAGGTTTAAGATCATATTGTCAGCAAAGAGGGATAACTTGACTTCTTCTTTTCCTATTTTGATACCCCTGATTTCCTTCTCTTGTCTAATTGCCCTAGCGAGGACTTCCAG
>NW_007228303.1:0-725 GCF_000164805.1 Carlito syrichta | reverse complement strand
GTATTGTCATTTCCAGGTCTGAGAAGAATGATGTTGATAATTTAATGGGTATGGCGTTGAATCTGTAGATTGCCTTTGGTAGGATGGACATCTTAACAATGTTGATTCTTCCTATCCATGAGCATGGAATATTTTTCCATTTGTTTGTGTCTTCTTGGATTTCTTTGAGCAGTGTTTTGTCATTCTCATTGTAAAGATCTTTCACTTCTCTGGTTAGGAAGATGCTAAGGTATTTCATTTTTTGTGTGTGACTATTGTGAATGGGATTGTGCTTTTTATTTGGTTCTCTGCCTGCTTGTTGTTGGTTTATAAGAATGCTACTGACTTTTGCACATTTATTTTGTACCCCATGACTTTGCTCAAGTCCTTTATCAGTGCAAGCAGGTTTTTGACAGATTCTCTTGGATTTTCGAGGTTTAAGATCATATTGTCAGCAAAGAGGGATAACTTGACTTCTTCTTTTCCTATTTTGATACCCCTGATTTCCTTCTCTTGTCTAATTGCCCTAGCGAGGACTTCCAATACAATGTTGAACAAGAGGGTTGAGAATAGGCAGCCTTGTCTTATTCCAGTTTTCAGGGGAAATATTTCCAGTTTCTATTCGTTTAGTAATATGTTAGCTATGTGTTTATCGTTGATGGTGCTTATTTTGAGTTTTGTTCCTTCTATACCTAGATGTTTGAGGATTTTTATCAAGAAGGGATGGTACATTTTATCAAAAACTT
>NW_007228302.1:0-5537 GCF_000164805.1 Carlito syrichta | reverse complement strand
ACATCTTCACTCTCAAAAGGGAAAAGGGACAAGATCTTGGTTTTTAAATCGGGCAGACCTAAATTCTAATCCTAATACAACTACTTATTACCAAGACTGTGAGCAAGTTAATTACCCTCTCTGGTCCTTAATTGTCTTCATCTATAAAATGGAGCTGGTAAAACCTACTTTACGAGGTCATTTTTTAAAAGATTAGAGATGAATGACATTGGGCACTTAGAACAAAACATAACTAACTAAAAATTGGAAGATGTTGTACACAGATTATCCTTTCCAACAGTTAGTTCATGGTCTATGTTTCAAATATACTCTTTCTGTGTAAAGAGTTAATCTGTCTTAACATTTTGATTTCTACAGCTGATCTAAGGACCTGATGATTCTGTTCAGACATAGAAAAATATGTAATGACTCTTGACAGAGAGAATGAAAACAAACAAAGCAAGAATATTTTTTGTTGTCTCTGTAAGCATCAGCTTGTCATTGTGAGGCTGGAATTTGATGACCTTTCTTTATGGCTTTAGCATGAAAAGCTACAAAATGTAAGTGGCCATGTGATTATTGAGGGTTTTTTTTTTAAAGTCTTTTCAATGACATTAGTTTCAGAGCTTAAAACCTCAATGACTCTTCAAGTGTTTTGTGACCAGAGTTTTCCTTTTCTTTTTCTTCCACAACATTTATCCAAGAGGGGTAGGACAGATTAATTCTTAAGTTGCCTTTCAAAATATATCAAGCATACTTATTCTATCCCTGCAACATATGTGCATGCCATGTGTGTGTTTTTTTTAAAAACAGATATACATGAAAAAGTCTTTAACCAGATTTTTTTCTTTACTTTTTTTGAGATAATAATGAACACCTCTAGTAAGTAAATATGGAATTCCATTAACAGTTCTGGAAGTATACTGCATTTTTATACTTTCTTGATGATACATGTTAGAGATAGAAGGTAGTATGAAAGAAGATAGAATATGGCATCTGTCCTATTGATCTTGGACCATGGAGTATATAACAGTATGCCTTGAGTTGATAGGGCTATCTCTAGCTTAAAGTTAATTAATTTAAATCCAGATTAGTTTAACAATATTGATGAAGACCTAGCCAAACTATTTTCAACAGAACTTTCTGTGATAACAGAAAGATTTTATATTAGTGCTCTCTCCAACACTATCATCACAAAAAACATGTGACTATCAAGCACTTGAAATATGACTAGTGTGGTGGAATTTTAAAATTTCAATTAATTTAGATTTATCCACATGTGGTTTTATATTAGACACCAGAGATCTAATTAAACTTTATTTCAGTGTCATCTCATACAACACCAAGGAGTACCCCAAGAGTTGCCTTCCATTGAGCCTTAATTTATACTTAAGTGAAAACTATAAAAAGGGTAACAATGCAGTTCCTGCTTATACCGCTGAGAAAGAAAACAAGGCCATTGTTAATAAGAACACATACTGAATGGGGAGTTATTCTTTACCTATTTTGTGTCAGATGTTGTTCAAGAACCTGTAGAAACACATAAAAATGTAAGACATAAATCCTGCCCTAAAAGCATACAGACAAGTAAAAAAAAAAGACACATAAACAACTATAATGCAAAGTAATACATATTTTAGCAAAACCACATGTTCGTTGCTATTGGAATATGAAGATGAAAAAGTTAATTTTGCCTAAAGTTCATTTGAAGTGTTATTATATTAGTAGGGGCAAACTTGCAGCTAGAGTATTCAAGAAAACACAAGTGCTTATGTTTTAATCCTCAACTTGCTATGATCATGTTCTAGAACATTACTGCATTTTCCAATGAGTCTTGGCCATTCAACAACTACATACATATAAACACTTTGTAGATGAAGAAGAAACTTAGCACTATTTTTGCTAACATTTTAAATTTCAGAATTATGTATCAGTGCTACTTGTTCCCACTAGTAAGAGAATATCTTATTCTTATTAAACACACAACAAACATTTTAAAACAAATTACTGTGGAAAGATAAGCATTTAAATACATATACAATTTCAATAAGCTTAAGAAATTTATAACCATAGAAATACACACATTTTTTACAGCTTTATTGAGATGTAATTTATATGTCATAAAACCCACCCCTTGTCAGGGTACAGTGCAATGCTTTTTAGTAAATTTACAGACTTTTGAAACCATCTCCATAAACCAGTTTTAAAACATTTCCATCACCCCAAGCATTCCTCTTGAACCATTGTCAGTTCACTCCTACTCCCAGTTCCCCGGATTAAACAACCCCTGGTCTGGCCACTATAAATCTGTCCTCTTGTGGCATTCCATATAAATGAAACTGTAGGACTGTTTTTGGAACTCTACCTTCATGTCTGACTTATTCCTCCTGAGTTAATTCAGAAAATCTGAATCACTAACAATCCTTTTGAGCACATGGAAGAAAGGCACTGACTTGGGGTAAGAACCTTGAATTAGGAGAAGGCTGATTTCACCTTGCCCTTCATGCTTGGGGAGGGCAGTGAACTCGACTTGACAGAGTGTCTCTTGTACCTGCATGTATGGCCACTAATTGCTGCTGATAGACTCTGGTTGCTGTTCAGGGTAGGCTGCCAGCATGCTGCTTGCTCAAATGCCTATGTATTTGAGACACTTTTCTTCTCTTTTCTGTTAGTAGCCTTGGCAATCTCTTCATGCTGAGTCAGTAAGTGGGAACCAGGAGAAAAAAGTATGAAACAATAGTTTCCTGGAGGTTGTACAGTTTCCTTAGCAAGTACTTTATGCCAAGGAGTGCTTTCTTTGATAGAGTCTTTTTAAAATCACCGATGACTCACACTCCCATACATGCACGCATACACAGAAAAAGTCAAGTGCCACTTACGTAAGAATAGGGACTTAAAGTTCACTTGGGATTAATTTTTCTTCTCTTCTTTCCTTCCTTTCCCTGCTATATAAAAGCGTGTGTGATATGTCAAACCAGTGTGTCCTACTGTGAGTTTCTTTGTATTATTTTTTAAAAGCTTTTTGGGGAATGAGGAGAAAGTCATGATTAGTGATTTGTGATTTAGTTCCATTCTGATTAATAAGGATTTAAGCTCCACTTTCTGCCATTATGAATTAAATGTCACAGTTCATTAGAGTAGAGCCAATTCAGTCTATTCCAAGTTTATATCCATGTTTCCGATATTAAATCCTTTCCTCAGGATTTATTAACTTGGCATCAAGATGCCCCGAGTGTGTCTTTTTTCAATTAAAGAAGAAAATATCAGAGCATAACTTTTTCAGTTGCATTAATGTTCAAAAAGACAAGTGTGAGTCAGAGAAGCAAAATGATCTCTAGGTCTAATTCTAATGATTTTAGAAACAACTTGAACTAATAGATGTTATGAATTAACAGACATAAACCAGCTTTTCCTTGTGCTTATAAATATAGGAGATGTAGATTAATTTCTTGTACTTCTTATGCCAGATACTATTTTTTTAGGAGACAGATATAAATTGTTTTTTTGGTTTTTTGGTTTTTTTGAGTTGGAGTCTCACTCTGTCGCCCAGGCTGGGGGGCAGTGGCCGCTCCTGGTCACCACAGCCTCGACCTGCTGGGCTCCAGCGATCCTTCCACCTCAGTCTTCCAAGTAGCTGGAACTACAGGCGCACGCCACCACGCCCGGTTAATTTTTTTGATTTATTGTAGAGATGAGGTCTCACCAAGTTGCCCAGGTGGGTCTCGAACCTGCGGACTCAGGCAATCCACTCACCTCAGCCTCCCAAAGCGCGGGATTACAGGCTGAGCCACCAAGCCCGGCTACGAATTGTTTTTTAAATGTGCTTGTAAAACTCTGTGCTTGGGCTTTACTTAGTGTTTGAGTTTCACAATTATGCCAGAAATTTTCCTTGCTTGCCATCTTTGTATTAAATGTCAACTCTTTCACAAAATGAAGTATAATGTAAAAATAAGTACTATAAAATTATTTCCAAATGTTTGATAATATGGTCACAGGATAATTTATAATCGCATGTTTTTATCTACATTAAAAATTTTAAATATGGAAAGAATAATTTCAACATTTTTAACCTGGCTGCCTTATGCAAGGTGATTGATATATTAACTGAATAAACAGAATATGTTGAGGATATAAAAATCTTCAGGGTTATAATTTAAAGCTATTTCTCAAAATTACATAAAATAAATATTTTAACATTTTATAATATATTGCATTAAATTACCACAAGAGATAATATGTTACTAACTTGAGATTTGCCTTTCAGATAAAATAGGAATTTTTTATGAATGCAGGGGAATATAAAATACTTAATGACCTGGAAGCAAAAATATAAGTGCAATAATCTAATTTTTAGAACATAATCAATATAGCTATGCATCACTGAGCCACAGGGATACGTTCTAATAAATGTATCATTAGGCAACTCTATCTTTGTGTGAATGTCATAGAGTGTAATTATACAAACCTGGATGGTAGAGACTACTACACATCAAGGCCCTATGGTCTAGCTTCTTGCACCTTGGCTAAAAACCTGTATGGCATGTTACTGTGCTGATTGTAGGCAACTATAATACAAGTCTATCAGAGCATTTTTCCAATAGCATGTGCTCACTTTGTATCTTCCCATAATTTAAACATTTCATTATTATATCTGTTATGGTGGTCTGTGATCAGTGATTTATGCTGTTACTTGTGGATGTTGAAACAGGCTTGCAACACGGGGATGAAGCCTACTCAACCATGGTGAATGATTTTTGAACTGTGTCGTTGGATCCGATTTGCAAGAATCTTGTTAAAGACACCAGCAAGCCGGGCTCGGTGGCTTAGCCTGTAATCCCACGCCTTTGGGAGGCTGAGGTGAGTGGATTGCCTGAGCCCGCGGGTTCAAGACCCGCCTGGGCAGCGAGACCTCATCTCTACAATAAATCAAAAAATCAGCCGGGCGTGGTGGCACATGCCTGTAATTTCGGCTACTCGGAAGGCTGAGGCGAAAGGATCGCCGGAGCCCAGCAGGCCGAGGCTGCAGTGGCCGGAAGCAGCCACTGCACTCCAGTCTGGGCGACAGAGTGAGACTCTAACTCCAAAAACAAAAATAAAGACACCAGCAGATGTAAAAATAGTAATCACATGATTATATCCTTAGATGCAGAAAAGGTTTTTGATAAAATCCAGCATCCCTTCTTGATAAAAACCCTTGAACACCTAGGCATGGAGGGAACATACCTCAAAATAGTAAGAGCCATCTGTGATAAACCCATAGCCAGCATATTGCTAAGTGGACAGAATTGAAAACACTTCCCCTGAAAACCAGAACAAGACAAGGCTACCCACTTTCACCCCTCCAGTTCAACATGGCCTTGGAAGTTCTAGCTACAGCAATCATATAAGATAAGGAAATCAGGGATATCCAAACAGGAAAAAAGGAAGTCAAGTTTTCCCTCTTTGCTGACAATATAATTATAGAATCTCTTGAAAACCCAAGGGAATCTGTCAAAAACCATGCACTGATAAAGAACTTTGGCAGAATCTCAGGGTACAAAATCAACATGCATAAAGAC